>NW_027361796.1:2515000-2705000 GCF_039654945.1 Dendrobates tinctorius
TCCATACCGGGGTGGTCCTCCCGCTGGTGGTGGTGGTTGCGGCGCTCAAGGCAGGGGTGGTGACGACGGGCCATCCAGTGGTGGTGGCGGCAGCAGTGGTGGGCCAGGCAGGAGCAGCGCTTGGCATGGTGTTGGCGGGTAAGTGTCCAGCTGCACTCGGACTTGGGGCGGTATATTGGTGTCCGGCGAGGCTTGGAAGTGTGGTGGCTGTGCAGTGATATGCAGCAGAAGTAGGTAATGCTGTAAAACGAGTCAGTGGTGGCACCGGTGGAAATGCCACCACTGACTGCTGCATAATCCTACTCTGCTGCATAGCCTGCATAAAAGCATTGTTGCAGGCCTGCATGACAGTCAACTGGAGGTCAGGGGTAAGGTGTTCCGCCGTGTCCCGAGCTATTTGGGTATAAAAATGATACGCTGGTCTGGCGAGGTCGACTTCCAGGCGCTCAAGGCGACCCTCGATAGACTTGTAGCGTTGGTCCAAAAGGAGGAAACCACTCTCAAGTCTATCGGAGAGTGCCTTGAGGCTACTCTGAAAGACCGAGCTCAATTCAACGAACTCGGGCATGAGAGGCCTGTCCAAGGTCCTCTGCCGCTGCTGGCGGGAAGTGCCCGCAAAACCAGTGGCAGAGACCTGGGACAGGGGAACACCTGAGCGACCAGCTTCCTGGTCTCCAGATGACTGTGGTGCAGACCTGCAAGGTGCTTCCTCGCTGATGGATGGCTGGGAGGGGTCCGGGGCAGCTTGATGAAGGACCGCTTCGGGACCAGGTTGCAGGGTGCTGCTCCAGGTGCTGTGAAAAGAAAAGAAAGAAATTACTACCATAAATTAACAATCGCCAACTCCTGTGGAATAGAAAAGCACAGAATAAAACACAATACAACTAGAAAATACTTACGTTCGGGAGGCAAGGACCGGTCTTAAAAATGCCAAGGCACGATGGTATCGGTACTTCGTGCCGGTCCTTGCCGCAGCACCACTGCGAACCTTATTCTCCTGACGGATATCCCTGTTGAAGCGGTCCTTCATCGAGCGCCAACGGGTTCTGACTTTGTTCACTGTGATGGAAAAAAAAAAAAAAAGAAAAAAAGTAAGACTATGCACTGGAGGCTGTGATCATCCAACTGTGTGTGATGATAGAAACTCCATGGAGTTAATAGCATCACACACAGTTGGGTGATCCCGGCCAAGATCACTGCTGCATCACACTGCATTTAAATACTTACGAAAATCCTTGCGGACCCGGGGAGAGGCATTGTCCCAGCCATCCATCAGCGATGCGGCCACCTCGTTCCAGAGCCGCCGGATCACCACGTTGTCCGAGTGCAGTTGGTGACGGGTGTCCCACAACGGGACTCGCTCCTGGACTAGACGGATGAGCTCGTCGTTGTCCAGGGCGAGGTCCTCCTCCCGCTGTGGAGCCTAGAAAAGAAAGACAAACATTAATCTTTGAAAGATTTAAAAAAAAAAAAATATCGATAACTAGCTGAAGAGCCCGGCGCTGCCCGGGCATAGTAACTAACTGTGGTTAGTTATATAAATTTAAAATTATCCTCCATCCCATAGTCCCGTGCCCATATTCCATCATACATATCCTCCATCCCATAGTCCAGTGCCCATATACCCATCACACATCCTCCATCCCATAGTCCCATGCTCATATACCCATCATACATATTCGCCATCCCATAGTCCCGTGCCCATATACCATCATACATATCCTCCATCCCATGCCCATATACCCATCATATATATCCTCCATCCCATAGTCCCGTGCCCATATTCCATCATACATATCCTCCATCCCATAGTCCTGTGCCCATATACCCATCATACATATTCGCCATCTCATATGCCTGTGCCCATATACACATGATACATGTTCGCCATCCCATAGTCCCGTGCCCATATACCATCATACATATCCTCTATCCCATGCCCATATACCCATCATATATATCCTCCATCCCATAGTCCCGTGCCCATATACCCAAACAAACAAACATACACACACACACACACAAACACACACACACACATACACACTTTGAGCCCTAGATATTGATAAACAATCCATGAAAAAATTATTTGTTTTAAATGGAAATAAATGGAAAAAAAACAACAAACATCGAAAAAAACAACCATGAAAATTTAAAAAAAATAAAATTAAAAAATACAAAAAAAAAAAAAAAAAAAAAAAAAAACCAGACTAGAAAATAAGTAAAAAAAAAAAAACAAACAGTCCGTCTGTACTTACATCACGTCTACCCGCCCGCACTTGGCCTTGCTGCTCCTGCCGTTCCTCCGGTGGTGGTGGCGTGATGGAGGATGAGCTCTGAAAATTAAACCAAAAAAATTAATCACATGTGTTTATTTTTTCAAATCCATACGGAAGCATAGTACTCACTTCTTCTGCCTCTTGCCCTGTCCCGGGGACATATTCTTCACCAGATGAAGACATGCTGCAATAAAAAAAAAAAGAGACATAAGTACATAGAAATGTATTGAAATTTCAGCCAGACATTAGGTTTTTCATACTTACATTGGTGCAGCTTGTGCTGTGTGTCCACTAGTGAGCAATCCTTAAAGTATTGTGGAATCCCAGTGCCCACACCATTTTATCACCTTGGTTCAATTTTGTTTTTTTACTGTCTAGACCAAATTTCAGTCATGTTTATGTAAAAAACGCATGCGCATAAAAACGCAAGACCATGCGCAAGTATTGCGCTCCCATAGGCTCCAATGTGGTGTTTTTGCGCATTCCGTGCGCATTCCGTGCGCATGCGTTGTTTTAACGAGACAGGGCGGAACCAAAAATGCAACATGTTGCGTCTGACGCGCCTGGCGCAAAAGACAAAAAAACGCATGCGCACGAAAGCGCAAATATGCGCAAGACCATGCGCACATCATGTAAAATATAGGTGCGCAGTGCGCATGCGCACTGGTGCGCCCGATGCGCTGCGCACAAAAGCGCTAATGTGAAACCAGCCTAAGCAAGGTGTGGTCGCGTATTTTGCGCATGTCAGCATCCGTATGTAATCCGTATGGAATCCGTATGGAATCCGCATTGCGAGATTTTCTCGCAGGCTTGCAAAATGGACATTTAACGGTTTTGAGGCCTGCTACCTATTTAAATCATTAGCCTGCACCCTATTTATTGCCTCAGGAACAGGTGGCAGCCTCCATTCTGTCCATTTGTGTACTTGCCTTCACTAGGTGTGTTGGTGTTGTATGTGCAACATGGCAGACAGTCTGAGTTTCAACACAACTGAGCAGGTTCTCTTCAACTGGCTTTTGTCACGCCGCTTTGGTCAACCATACCCAGTGATAGTGGATCCGCGGAGGAGGAGACGCATGTGGGTCCATCCACTTTTGAGGCAACGACTCACAAGATGTCATTTTCACCGCCTCTATTCTTCTCTGCGGGAGCATCCTGCAAAATTCTACCAATACTGTCGCATGAGCCTTGCAACATTTGATTGACTCTTGGAGACAGTGCGCCCTGGGATAACCTTTCAGGACACAAGGATGCGCAAAGCTATATCTCCAGAGGAGCGACTTCTACTCACATTACAGTATGTACTACACAACCACATTCTCTATGTTCATGATGTGTTGCCCAAAGTATGTATTTATTGCTTCATGGACTAATTTTAATGCCCTCATCTTATTCCAGATATGTTGAAACTTACAGACCAGGATGTTATATTTACTGAATATCACTTAGTCATTGTGCGACCAATTATGTGTGTGTTAGTAGATCTGAAATCCTAACAAGTTTGGTATGTATGTACCTGTTTTTTGCTTAATTTGTGCATTCTAAAATGTTCCTTTTCTGTTGTTCTTCAGCTTCCTGTCCACTGGCCTGTCTTATGCCGCCCTCCACCATGAGTTTCTGATTGGAAGATCTACCATTTCTGGCATAGTCAAGTCGACATGTAGTTAAATATGGTCAAGACTACATCAACTCGTCATGCCCGAGCCCAGGAGGGAAGACTGGTTGAGGATATCAAGGGACTTGGAGGAGGAATGCCAGTTTCCTATTGGGGCCCTTGATGGCAAACATATCCGGGTGCGTAAGCCGCCAAACTCTGGCTCCCAATTCTTCAATTATAAACAATACTTTTCTGTTGTATTGTTGGCTCTGGTCGACCCTGAATACAAGTTTATAATTGTTGACATTGGGGCCTATGGAAGGACGGGAGACTCTCGAGTCTTCAATACTTCCATTATGGCTCGGCGGCTACGCACCAACCAGTTGGATCAACCACCATCACACCAGCTACCAGGCTCCACTCAAGAATCTGTCCCTTATGTCCTTGTGGCAGATGAGGCGCTTCAGTTAACGCACAATGTCATGAGGCCATATCCCCGGCGCAACCTTGACCACCGGCGCAGAATTTTTAACTTGCACCTATCATGTGCTCGGTGACTGGTGGAGTGTTCCTTTGGCATTCTTTGTGCAAAATGGCGGGTACTCGTCAGCCATTCAGCTGAGTGAACAAAATGTTAATGAAGTAGTTAAAGCCTGTGTGGTTCTTCTTAACTTCACCAGGATATATGATTGTTCCTCTTCTGCTGGTGTTGTGTGTGGGTCGGACAATGTGCGTAGGACGACACCACCTATCAACCCTCAATGTAGACTGCTCTCTGACCTCAAAGTGCGTGATATTTTCACAAATTACTTTATGTCACCTGAGGGGGAAACTTCTTGGCAAGAGCATGCTGTGTCTATGTTATAATATTTTGGTGTCTGTGTGTCTAAATATATTTCTTCCCCTTCTGATTCTATGACTGTTGAATTTCATTGGTAAGCGTATGTTAGTATGCTGACACGGTTTTTTAGAATTGAGACAGAGGCGTAAAATGTAGTAGACAAATGTTTACTTTTGCCTTTTTTTGTTGTTTTTTTTTAAAGCAAAACATATTCTTGCCATATCAGAAATGTGGCAATGGGCCAAATTGGCCTTTTTGCAGATGTGAACATTGGGTGACAATAAAATTTTCACATATAGAAAACAACAAAAATTACATTAGGCAATAACAAAATGGAAATATTATAAATTTTGGTACGTTGGGGGAGAAGGCAGAAGACCAGCCTGTGTTTGCTGCTAGCTACTTTGCCCAACTTGCCCATCGCCCTGTGTGGGGGCATACTGTTGCCAATGATGTGGGTAGTGTACTGCCTCCTGGGATTGGGCTTGGTACTGGCCAGAGTGATAATGAAAAGGGGCATTTTGTTGGGTTGGGTAGGCCCGTGTCTAATACCCACCAATATAGCCATGTCGTCCCCAACCAGGTTGGGACCAGCCTCCAACACTGGGTGGGAAAAAGTGGCCATATTGGTGAGGTTGGCTAGAGCCAGACATATGTGGCTGCTGTTGTAAAGGTTGGGTAGGGGGAGGAAGGGAGTGAGGTGTAGGCCCACGTATTTGAGGATCCTCAGAGCCTGCTTGAGCAAGCATGTGTGTGGGTGGTCTAAGGCGCATTAGATTTCTTGGTGAAAGCTGCCACCTCTCCAGATGTTCAAATAACTGATGTGGGGTATTGGGGTGTGTGCTTGCATCAAGCAGGATCTGAAAACATCCTCGAATACGGAGCCTCACCTCACGGGAAAGGGCACGAAGATAAAGGGCCAGGCTGCGTGAGTATGCCTCCTCGCCATCATCATTATTCACTCTAGACAGATAGTTGAGGACCCCTGTGTCCACATTGGTGCGGGTATCTTGGGAAGGGATATGGCACCTTCTTCTTCCTCGGCGGGATGTCAAGCAGGCTGTGGGGAGCCCCGGATCTGGGCAGTTGGGCTGCTGCTCATGTTGCCCTGCTCCTCCTGTATGGCTGATGGTGCAGCAGCAGACGGTCCTGGTTGTGGATGTGGTCCTGGTGGTGGGGTTTGTGGCGCAGGCACTGGGTTTTCCTGAGAGGATTCTTCACCCATGCTTCTTGTAGGGGGAGAAGATGGGCCAGCCACCTCATCCCCTACAGGATTAATGATGGGCTCTGTATCTGAGCCTGTTCCTCTCTCCGTAAGTTTGGACTGAGTTCTGTTATGAAATCGAACAGAGCCAAAAATAAATCAATATTTTTGGCCCTGTAAAGTATCTGTGTAATGTGGTGTGAGGTATCTACTTACGGTCTCAGATCCAGAATAGGGGCGAGGAAGGAGAGGCGGTCATAATATACATATTTCCTCTTTATGTGGCCCGCATCCCCACTCCTGGACCGCTGCTGACGTCCCCGCCTGTATTGGTCGCGGATGCTGCGCCAGCGTCTCATCACATCTTCCACTGCAATGTGACAGGAAGTATTCTCAATTTCACATATTTAATAGGTCAAATTTGCTACCAGTAGCCTAGGCATGTGGCCTTCTGGGGTGTGCTTTCTACCCAGGGTGGCATATATAATTGGGGCATCCAGGCCAGATACACAGGGTTACAGTAGTTCATGTATCAAGTAACTACACTTACTAACTTGGTTGGCTAGGAGGATGAGGAGTTTGTGGCCTGGGCCAAATGATGGCAGTGTAAAACCATGGGTCACATCAAAATCTACCCGCCTCATGAGGAAAAAAGTACAAGCACAGGAAGGGAGGGGGGCTGATTCTATATGCATTTTTTGATGTGAGGTAATTTTAAATAGTTTTTGGGTTGTACTTACTCAGTTGCTGCTCCTCACGTGGCCGATCACCAAAATCGTGGAACATCTGGCGACATAAGCGCCTCCATGACGCCTCCTTTCTTGCCCGGTTGGCATAAAGGGCATCACGTTGGTCCCAGATTTCTGGCCGCTCCTGCACTAACACAATAAGCATCTCCACATTGAGAAAATATGGCGCCATGACGCTGATGTACTCCGTGGAGGCGTACTTCCTGGATGTCTGGAGCGCTTTTTGAGCTTATTTGCATGTCTAAGCTTCCTGATGATGGATTGGCCCATTTCCTGTCACCTGCCAAAAGACCTGCGTATTTCTCGCAAGTCACACGTGTGGTCCGTGTGTAATCCGTATTTTTTGCGCACCCATAGACTTGCATTGGCATACTATGGGTGTAGTACGCTGACAATCTGTCATGATCCCAGTGCCGGCTTTTGAGCTGCACACCTGGGGTTAATGTCTGGAGCTTGGTGCAGGTTTTGACCTGCACACCTGGGGTTAATGATTGTGGCCTCTTTCTGGTTCTGGGAGAGCTTCTTAAACCCCTGGGAAGCTTCAATCCCTGCCAGTTATACTTTTGCCTTTGGCCTAGTGTGCTGACCCCTGTTGCCTGTTTGTTGCTATAGCTTGTTTATATGGTTCTGACCCGGTTCTGTTTCCCGTTGTGAGTTTGCCTGTTGATTTTGTACTGCGTTATTATCTCTGTGTATGACTCATTGCCTGTGACCTGACTACTCTCTGCTCGCCCCTCTTGTACCTTTGGAGCTATCTCTGTGTGTGACTCATTGGCTACGTCTTGATTATTCTCCCTATCTATGCCCCCTGGTAACTTGGTCTCGCAGTTACCCTGCTAGGAGTTATCTTGCAGCTCCTAGCTCTGTGGAGTTTAGGCCACGCCCCTAGCAGTCACGTGCTTCAGGTCCTGCGGCTCTGAAGTACGCATCTACTCGGCTGCTGCCCGCTCCACAGGTATCTTTGAGCACTGTTCGCTTTACTCAGGACACGCGCACTGGCTCTGTGAGCAAGTTCAGTGCGGTGTTCCTGACACAATCGCAGCATGCTGTGATTGGCACAGACCGTAGAATATGGGCGAGAATTATATGGCTGTTGGGAGCTGCCCCATAGTGAATCATTTGTCCGTGTGTAATGCGTGCTTTTAACGCCTCACACTCATCCGTATTCCTCTCTAGTGTGACCCCGGCCTAACCTATATATCCAGATTGTGTTTTTTAAATAAGCACTTTAATTACCATCTTGTTACTCTGTGCAGCTCCCTGGTGTATTCCAACCTATTAACCCCACATTATACCCAGGTTTCTAACAGTCATATGGGCAATGTGCAGTACTGCTCTTTTTGCAGATACTTAGTAGTAAGTAACAAAACAATGGCTGATCTTTGTCTACTGAGGGATGCTAAACCTTGCAGTGACTAATTTGCATGTTAGAACCTCTGTGTATTCACGTGCAGTATTGCTTTTTGCAAAACTTAGTAGTAACAAACAATGGTGATTATTGTCATCTAGTGTTGAGCATTCCGATACTGCAAATATCGGGTATCGGCCGATATTCGCTGTATTCGAGTTCCGATACTGAGTTCCGATATTTTTACAATATAAAATACCGGAATCGGAAGTTCCCATAATGTAATGAGCCAGTTGAAGATCCTAAGAAGTGTGGGCACATCCTGTTAGGCATGGTAGCCATGTTAACTAATGGCATGGCTGTGATTAGCTGCTGAAATGATGTCATCATGATGCGCGGTCTGTGTGGGCCTGCCGGGGGTCTGTGCGGGCTGCCGGTGTTTGTGCGGGCCTGCCAGGGGTTGTGTGTATGTGCAGGCATCGTCCGATGGGACTACAAGTCCCATCGGGCGATGCCTGCTACAATGACAGTGATTGACACATTAGCCAATGATGGGACAGTAGTAGTCCCATCATCCGGCTAATGTGTTGAATGTAAAAAAACCCACAAACATACATACTGCATCCTTACATACAGTGCCTACAAGTAGTATTCAACCCCCTGCAGATTTAGCAGGTTTACACTTTCGGAATTAACTTGGCATTGTGACATTTGGACTGTAGATCAGCCTGGAAGTGTGAAATGCACTGCAGCAAAAAAGAATGTTATTTCTTTGTTTAATTTTTTTTTAAATTGTGAAAAGTTTATTCAGAGGGTCATTTATTATTCAACCCCTCAAACCACCAGAATTCTGTTTGGTTCCCCTAAAGTATTAGGAAGTTTTTCAGGCACAAAGAACAATGAGCTTCACATGTTTGGATTAATTATCTCTTTTTCCAGCCTTTTCTGACTATTTAAGACCCTCCCCAAACTTGTGAACAGCACTCATACATGGTCAAAATGGGAAAGACAAAGGAGCATTCCAAGGCCATCAGAGACAAGATCGTGGAGGGTCACAAGGCTGGCAAGGGGTACAAAACCCTTTCCAAGAAGTTGGGCCTACCTGTCTCCACTGTTGGGAGCATCATCCGGAAGTGGAAGGCTTATGGAACTACTGTTAGCCTTCCACGGCCTGGACAGCCTTTGAAAGTTTCCTCCCGTGCCGAGGCCAGGCTTGTCCGAAGAGTCAAGGCTAACCCAAGGACAACAAGGAAGGAGCTCCGGGAAGATCTCATGGCAGTGGGGACACTGGTTTCAGTCAATACCATAAGTAACGTACTCCACCGCAATGGTCTCCATTCCAGACGAGCCTGTAAGGTATCTTTACTTTCAAAGCGTCATGTCAAGGCTCGTCTACAGTTTGCTCATGATCACTTGGAGGACTCTGAGACAGACTGGTTCAAGGTTCTCTGGTCTGATGAGACCAAGATCGAGATCTTTTGTGCCAACCACACACGTGACGTTTGGAGACTGGATGGCACTGCATACGACCCCAAGAATACCATCCCTACAGTCAAGCATGGTGGTGGCAGCATCATGCTGTGGGGCTGTTTCTCAGCCAAGGGGCCTGGCCATCTGGTCCGCATCCATGGGAAGATGGATAGCACAGCCTACCTGGAGATTTTGGCCAAGAACCTCTGCTCCTCCATCAAGAATCTTAAGATGGGTCGTCATTTCATCTTCCAACAAGACAACGACCCAAAGCACACAGCCAAGAAAACCAAGGCCTGGTTCGAGAGGGAAAAAATCAAGGTGTTGCAGTGGCCTAGTCAGTCTCCTGACCTTAACCCAATTGAAAACTTGTGGAAGGAGCTCAAGATTAAAGTCCACATGAGACACCCAAAGAACCTAGATAACTTGGAGAAGATCTGCATGGAGGAGTGGGCCAAGATATCTCCAGAGACCTGTGCCGGCCTAATCAGGTCTTATAAAAGACGATTATTAGCTGTAATTGCAAACAAGGGTTATTCCACAAAATATTAAACCTAGGGGTTGAATAATAATTGACCCACACTTTTATGTTTAAAATGTATTAAAATTTAACCGAGCCACATAATTTTTTGTTTTTTAAGATTTATGCATCTGTTAATAAATCCTGCTCTTGTTTGAAGTTTGAAGGCTCTAACTTATTTGCATCTTATCAAACCTGCTAAATCTGCAGGGGGTTGAATACTACTTGTAGGCACTGTACATACATACATACTACATATATGCAACATTCATACAACATACATACATACTACATACATACTACATACATGCAACATACATACTACATACATACTACATACAATACATTCATACACTCATACAATACATACATATAGACATACAGTACATATAACATAGAGTACATACTCACCATCTCTTGTCACTTTGATCCCCGAAGCCAGTGTCATCTGTAAAAAATATTAAAATAGCAAACAACCAATATACTCCCTGATCCGCAGAAATCCACAAGTGTCCCACGACGATCTCCTGCAGTGCATCACTGAGAGGTTACTATAGTTCACTGGTCTCACTTTATGGCAAAAGCTGCGTGGGAACTTTCTCACACAGTAATGCCAAAAGTGAGACTAGGGACTATTTTTTTACAGTGGCGGAGGAATACAGTGCGGAAGGATACCTACCTTCCGTCATTGTATTCCTGGAGCCCCTAGAGAGCGGTCGCATCAGCTGATGCTGCTGTTCTCCACGGGAGATCGTCGTGGGACTCTCGTGGATTTCTGCAGATCAGGGAGTATATTGGTTGTTTGTTATTTTAATATTTTTTACAGATGACACTGGCTTCGGGTATCAAAGTGACAAGTGATGGTGAGTATGTACTCTATGTTATATGTACTGTATGTCTATATGTATGTATTGTATGAATGTATGAATGTATTGTATGTAGTATGTATGTAGTATATATGTTGCATGTATGTAGTATGCATGTATGTTGTATGAATGTAGTATATATGTAGTATGTATGTATTATGTAGTATGTATGCATGTTGTATGAATGTAGTATATATGTAGTATGTATGTATGTTGTATGAATGTTGTATATATGTAGTATGTATGTAGAATGTATGTAGCATGTATGTAGTATGTATGTATTTTTTTGCATTCAACACATTAGCCGGATGATAGGACTACTACTGTCCCATCATTGGCTAATGTGTCAATCACTGTCATTGTAGCAGGCATAGCCCGATGGGACTTGTAGTCCCATCGGACGATGCCTGCACACACACACAACCCCCGGCAGTCCCGCACAGACCCCCGGCAGCCCGCACAGACCCCTGGCAGGCCCGCACAGACCCCCGGCAGGCCCGTACAGACCTCCGGCAGGCCCGCACAGACCCCCGAGAGGCCCGTACAGACCCCGCCCGCACACACACGCACAGTCTCCGTCCATGCACCACCCACACTCTTCCCCCCTCCCGAACTGGATGTGCAAGGATAGAAAGGGTTTATTTTCATTCCGATATTTGTGTCCCATTGACTTGCATGGGTTTCCGGTATCGGAATCGGCGATACCCGATATTTTTGGGGTATCGGTCCGATCCAATCCGATCCGATATTTCCCGATATCGGAAGGTATCGCTCAACACTATTGTCATCTACTAAGGCATGTTGATTCTTGTAGGGAATAATTTGCATGTAAGATCCTTTTTGTATTTATATATACCTATAGGGTTTTTTATTGTTTCTTTCATGTTTTTGTTTACTTTCTTTGACGCAGATTATCCCCCTCTTTTTTGGAGGCCTATTGCCATGTCTTTTTAACTTTCTCATTTTTTAATATATTCAATAAAGAATAATTTTTTAACAATTTATATTTTCTCTTATCTTCACTTTCTTTCCACAAGGCATAGATCATTGTGGAATATGTTGAACCCTCTACTACCAGTTTTGTTAAAAAAAAAAACCTGCTATCATATGAACTATATTGGCAGAAAAATAAAAAGATTATGGCTCTTGGAAAGAGTGGAAAATGTGAAAGTGCAAAACTGAAAAATCAACTGGTCATGAAGGGTTCATTTGCTTATCTTGGGGTTCAATACAGAAGTCATAAGATTTTAATACTGAAAGAATTTAAGAAACAATGAATCATAAAAATCTAATTAAAATGACACTAATCCCTGAAAGAATTTGAATTTGTTAAAATACATGCGTCAGTAGTACTCTGTACAACTTTCAGAAAAATTATTGAAATGTTTAGGCATTGCTTCCGGGGACTTTTTTGCAAAGTTCCCGATTCCTTTGAAAAGTAACTCAATTTTGTTTTCAGGTATTATAGATTATTACTATTTACTGTGGCACTGAGTTACTTGCTAAATTATCCTTAGATTTGATGATTGGAAATTCAAATTCACCCACTTTTCCAAAATTTCCAAAATAATGTGAGTGACTGAGTTACTATGCAGCCACAGTAGCTCCCTATATCAATTGAACCTTTGGACTATTATTCATAGACTGAGACTACCACTACAATTTTTAATGTGTGTTTTAGCACTGAAGTAATAATAACTAGAGTTGAGCGAAACGGGTCGAAAAAATTCAAAAGTCGCCGACTTTTGGCAAAGTCGGGTTTCATGAAACGAAACCCGACCCTAGGATGAGGTCGGCCACGAGGTCGGCGACTTACGCGCCAAAGTCGCGTTTCAAAAGTTTGTTTTGCGCTCTTTTTCAGCCAATCAGGATCCACGGACACTGTGGGCAACGTGATGACATAGGCACGGGTCACCACCATCTTTCAGAAGGGCATGCAAGTGATTGGCTTGCTTTGGTGGGCGTCACAGGGGGTATAAAAGGGCGTGCAAGCCGACCGCCATCTTACTTCTGCCGATCTTAGTATAGGGAGAGGTTGCTGCTGATTCTGTAGGGAGAGCGTTAGGCAGGGAAGAAGACAAAAAAACTGCTTCTGCTGCTAGCGATTTGGCCTGCACAACACACCAGTCACTGTGTGTGCAGTGCAAGGGGAGGCTATATAGTGGTGTATCAGTGGTGTTGGTTGTTGGGCTGCCTTTTAAGGCTTCCTGACACGCTGGCATTGCTGTTTACCCACTGCTCCGCAAACTGCTTTTTTAAAAGCAATCCAATCTCACTTATCCTCTCGTCACTTTGGTCACAGGCAGCTGTGCCATCGAGCGTGTCACATAGCGCTCAGATATCAGTGGGCCACACACAATCCACAAGTGTCCACTGTCCACAAGTGTACGCAGAGATTCAAAATCTCCATTATCCTCTCGTCACTTTGGTCACAGGCAGCTGTGCCATCGAGCGTGTCACATAGCGCTCAGATATCAGTGGGCCGCACACAATCCACAAGTGTCCACTGTCCACAAGTGTACGCAGAGATTCAAAATCTCCATTATCCTCTCGTCACTTTGGTCACAGGCAGCTGTGCCATCGAGCGTGTCACATAGCGCTCAGATATCAGTGGGCCGCACACAATCCACAAGTGTCCAGTGTCCAAAAGTGTACGCAGAGATTCAAAATCTCCATTATCCTCTCGTCACTTTGGTCACAGGCAGCTGTGCCATCGAGCGTGTCACATAGCGCTCAGATATCAGTGGGCCGCACACAATCCACAAGTGTCCAGTGTCCAAAAGTGTACGCAGAGGTTCAAAATCTCCATTATCCTCTCGTCACTTTGGTCACAGGCAGCTGTGCCATCGAGCGTGTCACATAGCGCTCAGATATCAGTGGGCCGCACACAATCCACAAGTGTCCACTGTCCACAAGTGTACGCAGAGATTCAAAATCTCCATTATCCTCTCGTCACTTTGGTCACAGGCAGCTGTGCCATCGAGCGTGTCACATAGCGCTCAGATATCAGTGGGCCGCACACAATCCACAAGTGTCCACTGTCCACAAGTGTACGCAGAGATTCAAAATCTCCATTATCCTCTCGTCACTTTGGTCACAGGCAGCTGTGCCATCGAGCGTGTCACATAGCGCTCAGATATCAGTGGGCCGCACACAATCCACAAGTGTCCACTGTCCACAAGTGTACGCAGAGATTCAAAATCTCCATTATCCTCTCGTCACTTTGGTCACAGGCAGCTGTGCCATCGAGCGTGTCACATAGCGCTCAGATATCAGTGGGCCGCACACAATCCACAAGTGTCCACTGTCCACAAGTGTACGCAGAGATTCAAAATCTCCATTATCCTCTCGTCACTTTGGTCACAGGCAGCTGTGCCATCGAGCGTGTCACATAGCGCTCAGATATCAGTGGGCCGCACACAATCCACAAGTGTCCACTGTCCACAAGTGTGTGCAGAAATTCTAAAACTCCCCTGTCCTATAGACACCTTGTACCTTGTTTTACATTACTATATAGTTTGTTGGATTTTGTCTACATTTCTACCAAAAATGAGGAAGGCTGGTGGAAGAGGCCGTGGAATTGGGCGGGGGTTGGCAGCTGGTAATGATGGTGTTGGTGGTGGATCTGATGGTAGTGGCAAGAGCAAAATAGGACCAAATGCAGGAGGTGCTGACCCTGTGTCATCGTCTGTCTACATAAGGCCTCGAACGCTTAGTTTTCTAGGAGTTGGCAAACCGCTTTTAAAGGCAGAGCATCAGGAAAAAGTTTTGTCTTACATTGCTGACTCAGCCTCCAGCTCTATCGCCTCCTCTTCTTCAGTTGTAAAAAGTAAAAGCACTGAGTCGTCATTGGAGGCTCATGTTCATGAACCACACCTTTCCTTGTGTCCTTCACCCCAACCAAGATTGAAGGATGACGCAGGCCATACTACTGATTACTCCATGGAGCTGTTTTCACATACCATGCCTGGATTATCAAGTCAAATGGTGAATTACCCAGGCCAAGATGAATCTGACATGGAGTGCACTGATGCACAGCCACTGATGGATGATTCTGCTGGTACATTCACTCAGAGCACTACATTGTCCTCGCAGTGTACAGAGCCAGATTTTGACCCTGATGAGACTCAGGTGCCCCTTCCCGCACACTATACCACCATACACGGTGACACAGAGAAAGGTGCACATGACATAGAAGAGGAGGTGATGGATGGCCCAGTTGTTGACCCAGATTGGCATCCATTGGGGGAAGAGGGTGCTGCTTCCAATAGCTCAGATGAGGAGCATCCACAGCAGACATCGACATCGCAACAGCTGTTATCTGGCAGGCCCGGAGCACTCCAAAGACAGGTTCTAAACATCAAAAGAGTTGCTGGACAGCTTGTCCAGAGGGTCAAAAGATCACAGCGTGCTAGGCCGCAAAATGTCTGCCAAAGTAGGAAGAGTGCAGTGTGGCAGTTTTTTGAACAAAATCCTCATGATCAGGCCAAGGTTATCTGTAAGAAGTGCGCAAAGACCTTTAGCCGAGGGAAAAATCTGAAAAATTTGAATACCAGTTGCATGCTTAGACATTTAACCAGCATGCACTTGCAAGCGTGGACACAACACCAAACCTCAAGTGCCACATGTGCAACTGATCACAACGAAGGTAGTCAGCAACGCTACATTGTTTCCCCCACTGTAAGCACACCGGTTAGCACAGCAGCAAATGTTGAGGTGTCGTTGCAAGGCCACAGCAGTCAGGGAATCCCACTGTTATATCAACGAAAGACTGATTCTAGGCCATCAGAAAGAACACCAACTCCATCACCATCATCAACCCTCTCTCAGTCCGCCCTGTCCACCGCTACTTCCACCATATGCAGCTCTCAAGTCCAGCTCACCCTCCCAGACACTATGAGTAGGTCAAGAAAGTACTCAGTCTCTCATCCGCGTACACTGGGTTTGAACGCCCACATTGCCAAACTAATCTCGTTTGAGATGATGCCCTTTCGGTTGGTGGAAAGCACAGCTTTCCGCGAACTCATGGCCTATGCAGTACCACGCTATGACCTACCCAGTCGCCACTTCTTCTCTCGCAAAGCCATCCCAGCCCTCCACCATCATGTGAAAGACCGCATTGTCCATGCACTCAAGCAGTCAGTGAGCGGAAAGGTGCACCTCACAACTGATGCATGGTCCAGTCGGCATGGCCAGGGCCGTTACGTGTCCATCACTGCGCACTGGGTTAATGTGGTGGATGCAGGGTCCACAGGGGACAGCGGTGGTGGGACAGTGCTGCCTAGCCCACGGTCTAGGAAACAGTTGGCTGTAGGCGTTCGACCCTCCTCCTCCTCCTCCTCCTCCTCCAGAAGAGACAGCTCGTCCACAGAGCGCAGTCGTACGAGCACTCCATCTGCAGCTGCCACTGTTGCACACGATGTGTCCCCCTATCGAGCAGCTAGTGGAAAGCGTCAGCAGGCTGTGTTGCAGATGATGTGTTTGGGCGACAGACACACCGCCGAGGTGCTGGCCGAGTACTTGAAGCGACAAACTGAGTCATGGCTGGGCAGTGTACATCTTGAGGCAGGCAAGGTAGTTAGTGATAACGGCCGTAATTTTGTGGTAGCCATAGCCCTTTCAAAACTCAGCCACATACCTTGCTTGGCTCACACCTTGAACCTGGTGGTGCAGTGCTTCCTCAAAAATTATCCGGAGTTAACAGCTCTGCTCCAGAAGGTGAGAAGACTGTGCGCGCACATCCGCCGGTCGCCTGTACACTCCGTTCGTATGCAGAAGCTGCAGCGATTGCTCCACCTTCCCAACCACCGCCTCATTATCGACATTGCAACAAGGTGGAACTCCACCCTGCACATGGTGGAGCGGCTGTGCGAGCAGAGGCAGGCCATAATGCATTTGTGGGAGGATACACGGCCAGGCACTTTGAGAGCAGACATGGAGTTGACAGGCGTGCAGTGGTCGAAGCTGAAAGACCTTTGTAAAGTCCTTCAGTGTTTTGAGGAATGCACACGGCTGGTAAGCGCAGACGACGCCATCCTAAGCATGAGCATCCCACTTATGCGTCTGCTCATGCAAACTTTGACGCACCTTAAGGAGCAGGCGTCTGCAGCCAATGTTGATGAGGAGGAAGAGGAGGAGGGAATCCTTGATGACATTCAGCCATTGTCTGCTCAGGGACCTCTCCTGGACGAGGTGGAGGAAGAAGAGGAGGAGGAGGAGGATGATGGGGATGATTACTTAGGGGAGGAGGATGCATCTCGTGGGGCAAGTGAAAATGTTGGCGTGGCAAGGTCTGGTACAGGGTTTGTGTGTGACTGGAGGGATGTGGATTTGCCAGAAAGTGCTCCTCCACCCAGCACTCGCAGTGCATCATTGACACCGGGAACATTGGCCCACATGTCAGATTATGCCTTGCGGATCCTAAAAAGGGACCCCCGCATTGCCAAAATGATGAACGATGACGACTACTGGTTGGCCAGCATCCTGGATCCACGCTATAAAGGCAAATTACAAAACATCATGCCACAGGAGAACCTTGACCTAATATTGGCTAATAAACAAGCAACTCTGGTAAATCGGTTGCTTGAGGCATTCCCAGCACACAGCAGCGGTGATGGTTCTCACACGAGCCGTACGGGCCGGGGGCAGCTTGGCAGAGGTGTTCGTGGTGCACACAGCAGAAGTGGCGTTGGAGACAGGGGTTTCATGACAATGTTGTGGACTGATTTTTCAAATACCGCTCACACAACTGGTAATACTGCATCGATGGAAAGTGACAGGAGACAGCAGTTGTCAACTATGGTTACAAACTACTTTTCCTCCCATATCGATGTTCTCCCACACAGGTCATTCCCCTTTGACTATTGGGCTGCTAAACTGGACACCTGGCCTGAATTGGCCCAATATGCCTTACAGGAGCTCGCTTGCCCAGCTGCAAGTGTGCTATCGGAAAGAGTCTTCAGTGCAGCTGGATCAATCCTGACAGAAAAAAGGACCCGTCTGTCAACCCAAAATGTGGATGATCTAACCTTCATTAAAATGAACCACGCATGGGTTTCCAAGGATTTTGTCCCACCTTCCCCTGATGACACATAGGGTGACAGAAAAATGGCTTGCTTTGGTCCACCTCTTCGCCTTTTGCATCAGTTGAATGTCCAACATCAACATATGCCACTTTCTAAAACTCCCTAACTGTGCTGCCCCCCCCATGGCCGGGGTCACCACCTAGCGCACGACACCGTGCGAGTGCCGTTGCCCTGGACAGGTGGGTAGGCCGACTCTTGGGCGCGGGCACTGGCACAGGGTCCCTCATAGTGCAATCAAGTGTCTCTGACGGTGGTGGTGCACACCCGCCGTCAGACACACCGCTGTACTATGAGGGGCCCAGTGCCAGTACCGACGCCCACGAGTGGGCCCCCCTTGCTTGGCCAGGGCCCCAGCATTTGCAATCTTTACCTCTCCCTGCTCCTCCGCTGTGTAGTCTGGGCCGTCAAATCCATATTGTGCCTGACACCGTCTGAGCCTGCCTCCTGATGTATAGACATATATTTTGAATGTGTACGCTATCCATACATGTTATCCGGGGATACGTTACCCCTTCTAAACTTTGTGCAATGACGTGCAATCCATACTGGGCCTAACACCGTGTGAGCCTGCCTCATGCTGTATAGACATATATTTTGAATGTGTACGCTATCCATACATGTTATCCAGGGATACGGTACCCCTTCTAACCTTTGTGCAATGACGTGCAATCCATACTGGGCCTAACACCGTCTGAGCCTGCCTCATGCTGTATAGACATATATTTTGAATGTGTACGCTATCCATACATGTTATCCGGGGATACGGTACCCCTTCTAACCTTTGTGCAATGACATGCAATCCATACTGGGCCTAACACCGTCTGAGCCTGCCTCATGCTGTATAGACATATATTTTGAATGTGTACGCTATCCATACATGTTATCCGGGGATACGGTACCCCTTCTAACCTTTGTGCAATGACGTGCAATCCATACTGGGCCTAACACCGTCTGAGCCTGCCTCATGCTGTATAGACATATATTTTGAATGTGTACGCTATCCATACATGTTATCCGGGGATACGGTACCCCTTCTAACCTTTGTGCAATGACGTGCAATCCATACTGGGCCTAACACCGTCTGAGCCTGCCTCATGCTGTATAGACATATATTTTGAATGTGTACGCTATCCATACATGTTATCCAGGGATACGGTACCCTTTCTAACCTTTGTGCAATGACGTGCAATCCATACTGGGCCTAACACCGTCTGAGCCTGCCTCATGCTGTATAGACATATATTTTGAATGTGTACGCTATCCATACATGTTATCCGGGGATACGGTACCCCTTCTAACCTTTGTGCAATGACGTGCAATCCATACTGGGCCTAACACCGTCTGAGCCTGCCTCATGCTGTATAGACATATATTTTGAATGTGTATGCTATCCATACATGTTATCCAGGGATACGGTACCCTTTCTAACCTTTGTGCAATGACGTGCAATCCATACTGGGCCTAACACCGTCTGAGCCTGCCTCATGCTGTATAGACATATATTTTGAATGTGTACGCTATCCATACATGTTATCCAGGGATACGGTACCCTTTCTAACCTTTGTGCAATGACGTGCAATCCATACTGGGCCTAACACCGTCTTATCCTGCCTCATGCTGTATAGACATATATTTTGAATGTGTACGCTATCCATACATGTTATCCGGGGATACGGTACCCCTTCTAACCTTTGTGCAATGACGTGCAATCCATACTGGGCCTAACACCGTCTGAGCCTGCCTCATGCTGTATAGACATATATTTTGAATGTGTACGCTATCCATACATGTTATCCGGGGATACGGTACCCCTTCTAACCTTTGTGCAATGACGTGCAATCCATACTGGGCCTAACACCGTCTGAGCCTGCCTCATGCTGTATAGACATATATTTTGAATGTGTACGCTATCCATACATGTTATCCAGGGATACGGTACCCTTTCTAACCTTTGTGCAATGACATGCAATCCATACTGGGCCTAACACCGTCTGAGCCTGCCTCATGCTGTATAGACATATATTTTGAATGTGTACGCTATCCATACATGTTATCCGGGGATACGGTACCCCTTCTAACCTTTGTGCAATGACGTGCAATCCATACTGGGCCTAACACCGTCTGAGCCTGCCTCATGCTGTATAGACATATATTTTGAATGTGTACGCTGTCCATACATGTTATCCGGGGATACGGTACCCCTTCTAACCTTTGTGCAATGACGTGCAATCCATACTGGGCCTAACACCGTCTGAGCCTGCCTCATGCTGTATAGACATATATTTTGAATGTGTACGCTATCCATACATGTTATCCGGGGATACGGTACCCTTTCTAACCTTTGTGCAATGACGTGCAATCCATACTGGGCCTAACACCGTCTGAGCCTGCCTCATGCTGTATAGACATATATTTTGAATGTGTACGCTATCCATACATGTTATCCGGGGATACGGTACCCCTTCTAACCTTTGTGCAATGACGTGCAATCCATACTGGGCCTAATACCGCCTGAGCCTGCCTCATGCTGTATAGACATATATTTTGAATGTGTACGCTATCCATACATGTTATCCGGGGATACGGTACCCCTTCTAACCTTTGTGCAATGACGTGCAATCCATACTGGGCCTAACACCGTCTGAGCCTGCCTCATGCTGTATAGACATATATTTTGAATGTGTACGCTATCCATACATGTTATCCAGGGATACGGTACCCTTTCTAACCTTTGTGCAATCACGTGCAATCCATACTGGGCGTGAGAACGGCTGGCGAGCTGTTAAGCAAGCTACAGCACCTGTCCAGACAAGTACAGGGATTCCCTAGCGAGGAGAATTATTTGATTGTTTTCTATGTTGGGACAGCAATTTTTGGGGAGCACTATACTCTTGAGAATGATAGATGGGGCCCACCATACACTGGAACATTCCAAAGGTGGACATCAGACACTGGAGCAGCATTTACAGGGCCCATTATACACTAGAGCATTAGAAATGGGGCCCATTATGTTTGGAGCATTATTTGGGCCTATAAGACAGTGGAGCTTCATCCATGGGGACCAACAAATACTGTAGCATTATGTGGAGCTCATCATATACTGTTTCAAACATTATATGGGACCAATGATTTTGTATGGAGAAATAGATGGGCCTCGTCATGAGATGTAAAAAGTGAGGTATTTTTCATTGTACTATACCGCTATTTCTCTGCCGTATCGGAGCATGATGAGTTGTGGTATGTGTTAAAGGGGCGCTCTTTCGCCCAGGGCACATGAAAACCTGCAGCCAGCCCTCCCCCCCCACAAATTTAGCCAAATAACCCCCATTTTTCAGTGCGTAACTTGTATTATGAAGTTAATTAAGGTTGACAAGCTTAAGTAAGAAGAATTGATGCTTTTGGCATTCAAATGGGCACTGTAGGTGTGTTTCCTGTCCTCCTCTCACTGCCGACTTTTATTCCCCATTGACTTACATTGGGTTTCGTGTTTCGGGACGACCCCGACTTTTCCCTATAATCGGACGATCTTGCTCGACCCGACTTTTGGAAAAGTCGGGTTTCACGAAATGAAACTCGACCCTAAAAAAGCAAAAGTCGCTCAACTCTAATAATAACAACACAATCAGATTAGACCCTTTTCTATCCCTATGAAGAATGAGCTGTGCCCTCAGCTATGCTCTCTGAGGTCTAGCACTGTGATTTAAAACCTTAAAATGGCACTGTTTGGCAGGACTTCACCTTTTATACTCTGTGCTAGCCCCCTGATTTGCTGCACAAGATCATGTGATGTGGCGCTCTGTCAGTTTTCAGCAGTGTGTGTAATGGCGCAAGGTTTTTTAATGCCCAACTTTGCGAATCGAATTTCAGATTGTTGGAATTCATGGTGACTTGGGAATTTCAGGAAATTTGACTCTGTCTTTTATCTGTGAATTGATCTAACCATTTCTACTTGCCTCTAACTACAAGATGAAATCCTTACACATATCAGGCTTTTTTAATTTATCTGCATATAAAGTATATCCCACACAACCTCAGGTAACTCTACTTTCTTAATTATATATTATATATTGAATAAAGATGGCTAACCTGATATTCCAATGATCCCTTGCATGAACCCCAAAAATCTATAAAATATGAATTGTACCTCCTTCACACATCCACATCTACCTACCTTCATCTTCCTACTTTCCTTTGTTTTTCCTGCCTAAAATCATCTAGAAAACTGTAACTCCCTCCCCCAAGAAATTTGAGGGTTTGGTCCAACTTTGTTTACACAATTGTGAGAGCAGGATTTATATTTTACCTATCCTGACTTCATTTTAGTTTCTTTCTAGATCTATTTCTTTCCTTCCAAAATGGAGTCCATGATCAGATAAGGGGTCCCTGGAATGTCTTTGTGAAACTGGTCTTAGAAAAAACATAGGAAAGTGAGAGAAACAAAACTTAGGGGCTAGTATGATCCTAGAACACAGATTAGGTGTTAACAGAGTTAACTTAGGCTAGTTTCACACTAGCGTTTATGAGCGCAGCGACGGCCTGCGCACGGCCGCCGCTAAGCCCCGCCCCCTGCCGCGCCTCCGCCGGTAGCTCCGCCCACCGGCGCATGAGCCCTGCGTCCCCTATCTTTATCACTGGGGGCGCAGGCCGTGCGCAGTATGCGTTTGGCAGTGCATGCGTCCTTTTGACGGTGCGCCGACCTGCGCCAAACGCAACCTACTGCAGTTTGGTTGCGTCGGCGCACCGTCAAAAAGGCGCATGCACCGCCAAACGCATACTGCGCACGGCCTGCGCCCCCTGTGATAAAGATAGGGGACGCAGGGCGCATGCAGCGTCATGTGCCGGTGGGCGGAGCTACCGGCGGGGGCGCGGCAGGGGGCGGGCTTAGCGGCGGCAGTGCGCAGGCCGTCGCTGCGCTCATAAACGCTAGTGTGAAACTAGCCTTAGCCAGTTAGATGTATGTTTACTAATGCAAACACATATTTAGAGTTAAGATGAGCCAATTATATTGTTACAATGCATGAATACTAAAAACCTGTATAAAGGCTGAACAAATGATGTAATAAAGAGAGCTTTGGTTTGATTCTTACTGTATTAGAGTGGCTCTTCGGTGCACATATTTGAATTTCACAATTTAATTTGAAACAGGTACAATATCTCAGAACCTACCACTGTTATGATTGGGTTACCGAGGAGAAAAAAGCAAAACAAGCTAAGTCACAGAAAACCAGAGAGGTTGGTAACTATGCAGACTGCAGATCCCTGATCCTACCACACAACTAGCAGCAGCCGTGGAGCGTACCTACGATGTTCCTAGACGCTTCGTCACAGCCGGAGGACTAAATAAGCCTGAAGCATGAAAAGGGGAAAACTAACTGCCCCAGAGCAGACCCCAAAGGAATAGATAGCGCCCACACATGTATTGATGGTGAAACAAGATGAAGGCACAAACACAGGCAGGAAAATAGGCTGAGCAAATGATGGGGCCCAAACTAGAGAGGAAAGGAAAGGAAAGACACTGTCTGCAACCTGCAAAAAACCCTACAAAAATAATGTCCAACACTTCTGATAGCAAAATTAACCCTGAAGTCACTAGACTTCTCCCACTATATCAGCACTCTGAAATATTCTGAGACAGAGCAAAAAGAGACCAAACTAGTAAGGGACAAAAAGCAAATTGGCAAAATACTGATAAATAAGAGTGGAAATTCAGCACAACCCCCAGCCGGGGCTGGCTGACCACACCAAAAAACTGAATAGACCAACAAAATCAAGTGTGAACATTAGCAGATAAACTTAGCTTTAGATGACTGGAACAGAGCTGAAAACCAAGAGCTGACAAGCCAGAAGGAATCACCAGCAACTGAATAGGGCGTCGACTGCCTTAAATCCAATCTGAGACTCCTGAGGTCCAATCGTCATCCTCATTCTCAGGTGGCAGATCTCCACCGATCAAATCAGCCTCACTACCTCCTGTTACCACCAGAGGGAGTCTGGAAGGAGAACTCACAACTGGTGAACCAGAGAATGAACTCACAACATACCACATTATGTGGCAATGTGGAAGTTGGAGGAGGAGTAGATGCGTACAGAGTGGACTTCAAAAGCGGGGAGGATAAGGGAGAGAAGAGGTGGGATTTGGTTAAAGTGGTACAGTTGGATGAAAGGAGAAGGCCCACTCCTCCACCTTGTCTGTTGCCAAGGTGAGGAGTGTGGGTGAAGTGGAGGCCGCCATAACATAGTGCAGCAAAGGAGGCTGTGTCGGAGGGTGTCAACCCTGTTTTGGTGAGACCCAGGTAGGAAAGATTACAAGAGGTAAAGAGGTCTTGAATCATGTGGAGTTTATTGCAGATTGAGCAGGCATTCCAGAGTGATCCAGAGAGAAGGAGCAGGGTGGTGGGCGCCAAGGGATCGGCTTTGAGGTGGGCAAGATTTGGGGTGTTTATACTGGGTTGGGAGCGATAGAAGGGGGCAATGATGGGAGGTAAGAAATTTGGGGGTCCAGGATTGGGAGATATGTCACCAGCAGTGAGGAGAAGCAGAGAAAGACAGAACAGGTGGGAGAAGGAGAGTGGGCGGCTTGTTTTGTGTCTGTTTAGGAGAGATCTAAGGTTGGGGAGCAGGTCAGTGGCGGTCAGGTGGGGAGGAAGGAGGGAAGTATAGATTATTACTTGGTTAGAGAGAGCTGGAGTTTGCGGATAGCAAAGGAGAGTGAGGAGTAATGGAGCCAAAACTGTTAGAGCTTATGTCAGCATGATGAGAGTATGTGTGGAGGAAAGAGAAAGAAAGTTAGTACATTTAATAACAGTGGTTAGTTATACCTTCTGTTCACTTCTGGCTCATTTCTGGCATATTTCTGCTTTATCCTTTTAGAGACATCCTTATGGAGCCATACATGGTCAGGCAGACCTGCAACTCTGCATTTATAACAAGCTAAGTACACATGAAATAGGCCAGGTGTGGTCAGGAGGGAGGGGCAGCCGGGAGACTGATCACAGACACAGGAGGGGATAAGTTAGAAGTCGGAAGAGAAAATGCCAAAGGAAAGAGTCAGATCCAAATGGATAGATAAAACCAACTGTGTGTTAGCATCAAGGAATTAAGGTGAGACAACATGCAAGGGAAGAAAAAAAACATTAATAGCAGACAAATACAGGGTGAGTGGGGTCAGGAAAGATGAGTGATGGTATTGCAGCCAGTGGACATACCAGTAATAGCAGACAGATACAGGGTGAGTTGGGTCAGGAAAGATGGGTGATGGTATGGCAGGCAGTGGACATACTGTACCTGAGGGTGAAGCGGATCGATTGTCAGATTGATAGCAATAATGCAGCATAGTAATAATAATAATGAAGCATCTATAGCAGGGGGCTATTTTTCTGGCATATTTCTGCTATATCCTTTTAGAGAAATCCTTATGGAGACAGTCCACTGAAATAATTAAATCGACAAGAAAATAAGTTGAAATCTATGAAAATTCAATTCATCCCCTTCGGTCATGAATTTTGTTTCGTCATTCAAAAAATCTGATATTTTTTTTCTCGGTTAAGTATTGCATAAATCACTAGAACTACCAATTGATTTTTATGTCTCTTCTGTGACTACATTTTTCCGAATTCCGGCTTGAGACTCATTGACTTTTACTCATTTAGGTTGCGAAAAACGATTTTGTGACAATAAATAATTTTTGGAAAAAAAAGAGTACCTTTTTTTCAAAATTTACCTTTCATTACCAAAGGGAGTCATTTTGACTCCCTACTATATTTTGCTAGTCTTTGTCGCTAAATGTTATTATTTCTTTTAGTTTTCATTTACTTGTATATTTAGAATAAGTTTAGAATAAATGTTGCCTTAGAAGTGCGCTAAAGCCTGACGATATTCTTGCTATTTTGCATTCTATTGCGGAGGATGAATCAGAATGCGAAATGGAGGAAAATCAATTTGATGCTGACACTGACAAAGATTTCAATCCTCAAAACGTTTCTAGCGAATCTGAAGATTCAGAAGGAACAAATGCGGAAGGTAAGCAGTTATGTATATTTATTTGTTCTTACATACAATGAGTTACAAAGCAAAAATACAAAATATTCAACAACTTTTTTCCAGATGTTGCAAGCTGGTCAACTGGGGATCACGCTCGAGCGGCGTTGTTGCCTCGCGACCATCCTCCAGTTCGTGGACAGAAACAATCTACAAAATGTCGCAAAAATGTATCCTCAACATATGACGGCGACGGCGAAGGCGATGCAGCAACCAACACCACAGAAGGCAATGATGAATCTCCAGGAATGCTTGTTTCAGCCATTGGAAACTTCTCGAGATTGGAGAAATACTTACCTGGTAGGCGTGCAAACCAAAACATACTTAGAGAAGCGCCTGGCCCTACAGGATACATGAGAAGGAATGTAATTAGTGATAGTGCTTTGAGTGCATGGTGATTATTTTTCGATTCGTTCATCTTGACTCACATAAAGAGTTGTACAATTGCAAAAACACGAAGGAAAAATGATGAAGATTTTACTCTTTCCAATGAGGAACTAGAGGTATTTATTGCCATATTTTACACTCGCAGAATATCAGGCACGAGCCATCACTCTATTGCCAGTTTTTGGTCAAATAACTGGGAATTATCATTTTGTTAAATGATCATGTCTAGGAACCGTTTTGTAGAAATTTTGCATTATCTAAGATTTGATGAGAAGTCTGAGCGACTCAAAACCAACAAGTTTGCTCTCTTTTATATAGTGTGGGATAGTTTCACTAATAATTGCATTGCTTCTTACAAACCTTTTGATGAACAACTTTTCCCCAGCAAAACTAGATGTCCTTTCACTCAGTATATTTCTTCCAAGCCGGACAAATATGGCCATAAATATTGGCTAGCTGTTGACAAGGATAGAAAATATCTTGCAAATGGCTTCCCTTATCTTGGAAAAGATGATTCACGCTGTGCTGATAACCGTTTAGCCGAATAAGTAGCGATGAAAATAATGCAGCCATTTTTTAAAGAAGGAAGAAATGTGACCACATATAACTATTTTACGTCAGTCAAACTTGCTAAACAATTAAAAAGCCAGGGAACGACCATTGTGGGAATGATAAATAAGAAAGCCAAAAAATGGGATGAGGGGACGAGAAAGTCAGCTCACCACAGCATATCGACATGTAGCAGTGAAAATCGTCTGCACGGAGCCGCCCCAGTCCAGGGCGTCAGCAATCAGCAGAAAGAAGGAAGGTGTGCTCCAGCGATGAAATAATCCACTGATGTATATAAAAAAAAATATTTTATAGGCTTCTTAAAAACATTAAAAAGCAATGTGGGTAACACAAAAAGAAGTAATGTGACCAACGCGTTTCAGCAATTAAGCCTTAATCATGGTATACACATACATGAAGTCACCTAAGCTATATACTCTACCAACAAGTGCATCAGGTGGAGGGTCAAATTCAAATTACACATCAAGAAATTAACCCTTCCTGGTAAAGAAGGAATAAATGAACAAAATAAGAATGAAAAAACATACATAAAACAACCAGCAAAAATAATATAATAAAAACAGGACACCAAAAAAAAATATATTAATATTACAATATCAGATCTTGTCTGGAATTCGTACCCAATGGGACCCTAGTATTTAATTTAAAAATCCAATTAGATTCCCTATTAAGGATTTTTCTTCTATGATCTCCTCCTCTCATGGGTCTGAACACCCTCTCTATACCTTTGAATTTAAGAGACCTGGTATGCCCATTATGTATATACTTAAAATGTTTGGAAACCGCTGAGATATTTAATGCAGTCGGACTATTAGTGTCTGATATATGTCGTCTAATACGCTTTTTTAATGGACCAGTGGTGCAACCCACATATTGTAAATTGCACTGAACGCACTCAACCAAATAGATTACACCAGAAGTATTGCAATTAACCCCTTCCTGACATCCGAAGTACTATCCCGTCCACGGTACCTGGGCCCGTATGACCGTGGATGGGATAGTACGTCTACCGCGATCAACGGCGCCCACATGGTGAGCGCCGCTGATTGCGGCCGGGTGCAAGCTGATTATCACAGCTGATACCCGGCACAATGTGTCAGGGGCAGTCACGGACCGCCCCCGACACGTTAACCCCTTGCACACCGCGATCAAACATGATCGCGGTGTACCAGGAGTTAAAGGGAAGCATCGGTAGGGAGGGGGCTCCCTCCGTGCTTCCCTGAGCCCCCCATGGCAGCGCAATATGCAGCGCTGCTGCGGGGGGCTCCTTTCCTCCAAATCCGAATCCAAGATGGCGACGGGAGCCTTCGGGGGCCTGCAGGAAGCTGGCTTCCTCAGTGCCTGCAAAGCGCATTCATGAGGAAGCCTTCGGCACTGCCTGTGACAGATCGCTGATCTGTCACAGTGATCTGTGATGTGACAGATCAGCGATCTGTCACAGGACAGTGATGTCCCAACTGGGACTATGTAATAAAGTAAAAAAAAATTAAAAAAAGTGTAAAAATAAATTTAAAAAAAATCGCCAAATAAATTAGTAAAAAAAAAAAAAATATTCCCCAATAAATTCATTTTTTGAAAATAATAAAAAAAAAAAACAATAAAAGTACACATATTAGGTATCGCCGCATCTATAACGACATGCCCTATAAAACTGTCCCATTAGTTAACCCCTTTAGCGAACCCCTTAAAAAATAAAAATAAAAAACGAAGCAAAAAATAATGATTTATTATCATACCGCCAAACAAAAAGTGTAATAACGCGCGATCAAAAAGACGCATATAAATATCCATGGTACCGCTGAAAACATCATCTTGTCCCGCAAAAAACGAGCCACCAAACAGCATCATCAGCAAAAAAATAAAAAAGTTATAGCTCGCAGAATAAAGCGATGCAAAAATAATTATTTTTTATATAAAATAGTTTTCATTGCATAAAACCGACAAAACATAAAAAAACCACCTAAATGAGGTATTGCTGTAACTGTACTGACCCGAAGAATAAAACTGCTTTATCAATTTTACCGCACGCGGAACGGTGTAAACGCACCCCCCAAAAGAAATTCATGAAACGCTGGTTTTTGTTCATTCTGCGTCCCAAAAATCGGAATAAAAAGCGATCAAAAAAAGTCATGTGCCCGAAAATGGTACCGATAAAAACGTCAACTCGTCCCGCAAAAAATAAGACCTCACATGACTCGGTGGGTCAAAATACGGAAACATTATAGCTCTCAATATATGGTGATGCAAAAACTATTTTTACAATAAAAAGCGTCTTTTAGCGTGCGACAGCTGCCAAATATAAAAACCGCCATAAATAGTAAATCAAACCCCCCGTTATCACCCCCTTAGTTAGGGAAAAATAATAAAATTAAAAAAAATGTATTTATTTCCATTTTTCCATTAGGGTTAGGGTTAGGGCTAGGGTTAGGGCTAGGGTTAGGGTTAGGGTTAGGGCTAGGGTTAGGGCTAGGGCTAGGGTTAGGGTTAGGGTTAGGGTTAGGGCTAGGGTTAGGGCTAGGGTTAGGGCTAGGGTTAGGGTTAGGGCTGAGATTAGGGTTAGGGGTGTGTTGGGGTTCAGGTTGGAGTTAGAATTGGGGGTTTCCACTGTTTGGGCACATCAGGGGCTCTCCAAATGCAACATTGTGTCTGATCTCAATTCCAGCCAATTCTGAGTTGAAAAAGTCGTATGGTGCTCCTTCCCTTCCAAGCTCTGCCATGCGCCCAAACAGTGTTTTACCCCCACATGAAGGGTATCAGCCTACTCAGGATAAATTGCAAAACAATTTTTGGGGTCCAATTTCTCCTGTTACCCTTAGGAAAATAAAAAATTGGGGGCAAAAATATCATTTTTGTGGAAAAAAATGATTTTCACGTCCGAGCGTTATAAACTTCTGTGAAGCACTTGGGGGTTCAAAGTGCTCACCACACATCTAGATAAGTTCCGTGGGGGGGTCTAGTGTCCAAAATGGGGTCACTTGTGGGGAGTTTCAATAGTTTAGGTACATCAGGGGCTCTCCAAACGCACATGACACCCGCAGACCATTCCATCAAAGTCTGCATTCCAAAACGTCACTGCTTCCCTTCCGAGCCCTGACGTGTGTCCATACAGTAGTTTTCTCCCACATATGGGGTGTCAGCGTACTCAGGACAAATTGGACAACAACTTTTAGGGTTCAATTTCTCCTGTTACCCTTGGGAAAATAAAAAAATTGGGGACTAATTGATCATGTTTGTGGAAAAAATACGATTTTTCTATTTTCATGCCCGGGCATTATAAACTTCTGTGAAGCCCTTGGGGGTTCAAAGTGCTCACCACACATCTAGATAAGTTCCTTAGGGGTTCTCGTTTCCAAAATGGGGTCATTTGTGGGTGTTTCCACTGTTTAGGTACATTAGGGGCTCTACAAAGGCAACATGACACCCCCAGACCATTCCATCAAAGTCTGCATTCCAAAACGTCACTACTTCCCTTTCCGAGCCCTGACGTGTGTCCATACAGTAGTTTTCTCCCACATATGGGGTGTCAGCGTACTCAGGACAAATTGGACAACAACTTTTAGGGTTCAATTTCTCCTGTTACCCTTGGGAAAATAAAAAAATTGGGGACTAATTGATCATGTTTGTGGAAAAAATACGATTTTTTTATTTTCATGTCCTGGCATTATAACTTCTGTGAAGCCCTTGGGGGTTCAAAGTGCTCACCTCACATCTAGATAAGTTCATTAGGGGGTCTAGTTTTCAAAATGGGGTCATTTCTGGGGGGTTTCCACTGTTTAGGTACATTAGGGGCTCTCCAAAGGCAACATGACACCCGCAGACCATTCCAGCAATGTCTGCATTCCAAAACGTCACTACTTCCCTTCCGAGCCCTGACGTGTGTCCATACAGTAGTTTTCTCCCACATATGGGGTGTCAGCGTACTCAGGACAAATTGGACAACAACTTTTGGGGTTCAATTTCTCCTGTTACCCTTGGGAAAATAAAAAAAATTGGGGACTAATTGATCATGTTTGTGGAAAAAATACGATTTTTTTATTTTCATGCCCTGGCATTATAAACTTCTGTGAAGCACTGGGGGGTTCAAAGTGCTCACCACACATCTAGATAAGTTCCTTGGGGGTCTAGTTTACAAAATGGTGTCATTTGTGGGGGGTTTCCACTGTTTAGGTACATCAGGGGTTTTCCAATCGCGACATGCTGTCTGATCTCAATTCCAGCCAAAAACGTCAAATGGCGCTGCTTCCCTTCCGAGCTCTGCCATGCGCCCAAATAGTGGTTTACCCCCACATGTGGGGTATCAGCGTACTCAGGAAAAATTGCACAATAACTTTTAGGGTGCTGTTACCCTTGGAAAAATAAGAATTGAGGGTGAAAAGATCATTTTTGTGGAAAAAATATGATTTTTTAATAGTACGGCTTTATGCTATAAACTTCTGTGAAGCCCTTGGGGGTTCAAAGTTCTCACCACACATCTAGATAAGTTCCTTAGGGGGTCTAGTTTCCAAAATGGTGTAATTTGTGGGGGGTTTCCACTGTTTTGGTACATCAGGGGTTTTCCAATCGCGACATGATGTCTGATCTCAATTCCAGCCAAAAACGTCAAATGGCGCTGCTTCCCTTCCGAGCTCTGCCATGTGCCCAAATAGTGGTTTACCCCCACATGTGGGGTATCAGCATACTCAGGACAAATTGCACAATAACTTTTAGGGTCCTGTTACCCTTGTGAAAATAAAAATTGGGGTGAAAAGATCATTTTTGTGGAAAAAATATGATTTTTTAATTGTACCGCTGTACGTTATAAACTTCTGTAAAGCCCTTGTGGGTTCAAAGTTTTCACCACATATCTAGATAAGTTCCTTGGGGGGTCTAGTTTCCAAAAGGGGTCACTTGTAGGGGGTTTCCACTGTTTAGGTACATCAGGGACTCTCCAAACGTGACATGGCGTCTGATCTGAATTCCAGCCAATTTTGCATTGAAAAAGTCAAACGGCGCTCCTTCCATTCTGAGCTCTGCCATGTGCCGAAACAGTTGTTTCCCCCCACAAATCAGGTATCAGCGTACTCAGGACAAATTGCACAATAACTTTTGCAGTCCAATTTCTCCTGTTACCCTTGGTAAAATAAAAAAAATTGAACCTGAAGTATTTTTTTTGTGAAAAAAAGTTAGATGTTCATTTCTTTTTAAATATTCAAAAAAATTCCTGTGACGCACCTAATGGGTTAATAAACTTCTTGAATGTGGTTTTGAGCACCTTAAGGGGTTCAGTTTTTAGAATGGTGTCACTTTTGGGTATTTTCTATCATATAGACCCCTCAAAGTGGCTTCAAATGTGATGTGGTCCTAAAAATAAAATGGTGTTGTAAAAATGAGAAATCGCTGGTCAACTTTTAACCCTTATAACTTCCTAACAAAAAAAAATGTTGGTTCCAAAATTGTGCTGATGTAAAGTAAACATGTGGGAAATGTTAGTTATCAAGTTTTTTGTGTGCTGTATCTCTGTGATTTAAGGGCATAAAAATTCAAAGTTGGAAAATTGCGAAATTTTCAAAATTTTTGCCAAATTTCCGTTTTTTTCACAAATAAACACAAGTTATTTGAATGAAATTTTACCACTAACATGAAGTACAATATGTCACGAGAAAACAATGTCAGAATCACTGGGATCCATGGAAGCGTTCCAGAGTTATGACCTCATAAAGGGACAGTGGTCAGAATTGTAAAAATTGGCCCGGTCATGAACGTGCAAACCACCCTTGGGGGTGAAGGGGTTAATGTAGCTGCCAATCAAAAAACTTTTTTAGTAACTGAAGAAACAAAATTGCGTTTATTATAGTCTGCATGTTCACAGGCTTTGCAAGTTACATGTCCACAGTTATAAAAACCTTTATGTAAAAGCCATGTAGGTTGTGTGGGTGCACTTGGTTCAGGAAAAAAACTGGGCGAAACAATGTTCCCCAAAGTTTGCGATTTTTTTAGCTACAAAGTGAATATAGGATCACTTTAAAACCTCAGACAATTTTTCATTTTCATTTAGTATAGGTAGAGAGGGTGTTCAGATCCATGAGAGGAGGAGATCATAGAAGAAAAATACGTAATAGGGAATCTTATTGGATCTTTAAATTAAATACTAGGGTCCCATTGGGTATGAATTCCAGACAAGATCTGATATTGCATTATTAATATGTTTTTTTTGGTGTCCTGTTTTTATTATATTATTTTTCCTGGTTGATTTATGTATGTAATTTCATTCTTATTTTGGTCATTTTTTCCTTCTTTAACAGGAAGGGTTAATTTATTGATGTGTAATTTGAATTTGACCCTCCACCTGATGCACTTGTTGGTAGAGTATATAGCTTAGGTGACTTCATGTATGTGTATACCATGATTAAGGCTTAATTGCTGAAACACGTTGGTCACATTACTTCTTTTTGTCTTACCCACACTGCTTTTTAATGTTTTTAAGAAGTCAATAAAATATATTTTTTTATATAAATCAGTGGATTGTTTCATCGCTGGAGCACACCTTCCTTCTTTCTGCTGATTGCTGACGCCCTGGACTGGGGCGGCTCCGTGCAGAGGACTTCCACTGCTACATGTCAATGTACTGTGGTGAGCTGACTTTCCCTTCCCCTCATCCCATTTTTTTATATTTATACAGTCCTTTGTGTCGGTGCTCTCACCTTATATTTATGGTTGATTCATAAAAGAATCCTGAAGATATGAGTGATGCAACTCGTTTGGATAGATTTAATTCTATCTTTAATAATTTACAACATAATAATGTGGGTAACATTGAAGTTTCTTGCAGTCTTGATCTCATGAAGCAACTTGAGTCTAAAAAATCTAAAGAATTTAAGCTATGGTGGGATTCAACATCACTGAAATCATATTATCAGGAGACACCGCACTGAACTTGCTCACTGAGCCAGTGCACGTGTCCTGAGTAAAGCGAACTGTGCTCAAAGCTACCTGTGGAGCGGGCAGCAACCGAATAGATGCGTACTTCAGAGCCGCAGGAGCTGAAGCACGTGACTGCTAGAGGCGTGGCCTAAACTCCACAGAGCTAGGAGCTGCAAGACAATTCCTAGCAGAGTAACTGTGAGACAAAGTTACCAAGGGGCATAGACAGAGAGAATAGTCAGGACGTAGCCAATGAGTCATACACAGATAGCTGCAAGGTACAAGAGGGGGGAGCAGAGAATAGTCAGGTCACAGGCGATGAGTCATACACAGATAATAACGCAGTACAAAATCAACAGGCAAACTCACAACGGGAAACAGAATCGGGTCAGAACCATATAAACAAGCTATAGCAACACACAGGCACACGGGGGTCAGCACACTAGGCCAAAGGCAAAAGTATAACTGGCAGGGATTGAAGCTACCCAGGGGTTTATGAAGCTCTCCCAGAACCAGAAAGAGGCCACAATCATTAACCCCAAGTGTGCAGGTCAAAACCTGCACAGAGCTCCAGACATTAACCCCCGGTGTGCAGCTCAAAAAACCTGCACTGGAATCATGACAGTACCCCCCTCTCAACGGGGGGCCTCTGGACCCCCAGGCTTCCCCGGGTACTTGGCATGAAACGCCTGAACCAGGCGATCTCCATGTACCGAGCGAGCAGGGACCCATGAGCGCTCTTCTGGTCCATATCCCTTCCAATGGACCAGGTACTGCAAAGAGCGGCGCACCCGCCGAGAGTCCACAATATGTTCGACCTCATACTCCAATTGACCCTCCACCAGCACTGGAGGAACAACAGTCTCAGAGTTCTCTTTGACAGATCCTGCTGGTTTCAACAGAGAGTTATGGAACACATTAGATATTTTTAAGGAGGCGGGGAGACGCAACCTATATGCCACTGGGTTGACTATCTCCATAATCTCGTACGGACCAATGAACTTTGGTCCCAACTTAACTGATGGTACCTTTAAGTTGATGTTACGCGTGGAGAGCCAAACCTTCTCTCCCACATGAAACATGTCTCCCGAGGCTCTCTTTTTGTCCGCAAAATATTTGTATCTCCCCTGGGCCCGAGAGATATTACGCCGGACTTCAGCCCAGAGGTTTTTTAACCGTTGAACGGACCCCTCTGCTCCTGGACAACCGGAATCCACCCGAGAAAACTCCCCAAAATGCGGATTAAAGCCATAGTTAATCAGGAATGGGGTCATGTTGGTGGACTGACTCACCCGGTTGTTAAATGCGAATTCAGCCAACGGTAACGCATCACACCAATCCTCCTGTCTGGCGGAGGTCAGACACCTGAGAATTTGTTCCAGGGATTGATTGGTGCGTTCTGTCTGACCATTGCTCTCCGGGTGATATGCCGACGAGAAGGAGAGTGAGATGCCCAATTTCATACAGAACGCCCTCCAAAATTTGGCCACAAACTGCACACCTCTGTCAGACACAACATTCAGGGGTACCCCATGCAATCGGACCACATGCTGCACAAACAACCTTGACAATGTTTCTGCTGAAGGTAATGCTGCCAAGGGAATGAAATGGGCCTGTTTAGAAAACCTATCCACCACCACCCAGATCACGGTATTGCCCCTGGAAGGTGGAAGGCCGGTAATAAAATCCATGGAAAGATGAGTCCGTGGCCTATCAGGAACCGGTAAAGGTATGAGTTCCCCAGCCGGTCGGTTATGCGAGCTTTTGGAACGGGCACACATGCCACAAGCAGACACAAATTCCTTGACATCGGACCTTAATGAAGGCCACCAAAAACCCCTGGCTACTGCCTCTCTAGTGGCCGTGATACCTGGATGAGCACTCAGCCTAGAATCATGAAACTCCTGCAGAAGTCTAGGCCGCAATGCATCTGGAACAAACAGTTTATCGCTTGGCCTGGTTGCCGGAGCTAGGGCCTGAGCCCTTAGGATTTCTTGTTCCAACTCAGTTGAGACCCCCGCCACTACCACCCCTGGGGGAAGAATGGAGGACGGCAGCTCAGGGGGAGATACTGGATCAAAACTTCTGGACAGGGCATCCGCTTTAACATTTTTGGACCCCGGTCGAAAAGTAATTGAGAACTGAAATCGTGAAAGAAAAAGTGACCAACGGGCCTGTCTAGGAGTAAGCCTCTTAGCAGATTCAAGGTATGCCAAATTTTTGTGATCCGTGACAACCGTGATAGGGTGAGCCGCCCCTTCCAAAAAGTGCCTCCATTCCTCAAACGCCAGCTTGACCGCAAGAAGTTCTCTATTGCCTACATCATAGTTTTTCTCAGCTGAAGAGAACTTCTTGGAGAAGAAGGCACAGGGTTTGAGATTGGTAAGAGTGGCCGGACCCTGGCACAGCACAGCCCCCACCCCCACTTCAGAAGCATCCACCTCCACAATGAATGGTTTGGACGGGTCAGGTTGCACCAACAGCGGGGCAGACATAAAACATTTCTTAATCGCTCAGAAGGATTCCTTAGCGAGGACAGACCAATTTTTTACATCAGCTCCCTTCTGGGTAAGATCCGTGAGTGGTTTAACCACTTGTGAGAAACCTTTAATGAATCTCCGGTAATAGTTTGCAAATCCTAAGAAGCGCTGGAGCCTCTTAAGATCTCGAGGCTGAACCCAGTCAGCGATCGCCAGCACCTTCTTAGGATCCATACGAAACCCCTCACAGGACACAATCAACCCCAAAAAAGACAGCTCCTGTACAAAAAACGAACACTTTTCCAATTTGGCGAACAATTGGTTCTCCCTGAGTCTCTGGAGAACTGTCTTTAGATGTTGCAAGTGAGATTGACCCCCCGCAGATCTAACTTGGAGAACCATTGGGCCCCAGCTAACTGGTTACATAAGTCTGGGATGAGGGGAAGCGGGTAAGAGTTCCTAACCGTTATCTTGTTCAGTTCCCGAAAGTCGAGGCACGGCCGCAAACCACCATCTTTTTTCTTCACAAAGAAGAACCCTGCTGCCACAGGTGACACAGAAGGCCTGATATGCCCTTTGTGGAGACTCTCAGCTATGTACTCCTTCATGGCTTGGCGCTCAGGCCCAGACAAATTGAACAATCGAGCCTTAGGTAACTTGGCTCCGGGTACTAAATCAATGGCACAATCATAGGGTCTATGTGGTGGCAGCGCCAAAGCCTCACTTTCGGAAAAAACGTCTTCGAAATCTTTCAGGTACTCCGGAATACCTTCTAGATCGACAGACGACACAGATTTAACAGCGTTAACAAGATGTCCCCGGTTACCACATTTATTATTGCATCCCCATTGAGTGATTTCCCCTGTAACCCAATCAATGGTAGGATTATGGCGTTGAAGCCAAGGCATCCCCAGTACCAGTCCTGCAGGCAAGTTATCTACCACCAGACAACTTAGTTTCTCCACATGAGTGGAACCCACTTTTAGAGAAAAAAGTTCAGACCTGCAACAGATACCCTCTTCGGTTAGAGGAGATGAGTCAATTGCCACAAGTTTAACAGGATCGTGAAGCCTGACTGTCCCTATCTTATTTAGAGTCATAACCTTGGTATCAATCAGGTTCACAGCTGAACCGCAGTCAATAAAAGCAGTAGTCTGAACAGGACCATAACCAAGTTCCAGTTCCACCTGCAGCACCATTTTTGCACATGAGGAAAATTGTACCTGAAGGTCTGGGTAGCCTCCTCGATTACTACCCAGACCTAGTCGTTTCCCGCCATCTTGGAGGATGACGGACAGGAGGGGCAGTCCTTCTTCCAATGTCCAGATTTCCCACAATAGAAGCACAACTGCTTTTCCCGACGGCGTCTTCTTTCCTTTCCCTCACAGGTGACAGCGTTCACCTCCATAGCCATAGGAAGAGTCTGGGTCTCATCTCCACTGAAAAATAAGGGCGTTTCCCGTTGCATAATGCCTCTAGCCCGCAGCCTGCGATCCATGCGAACCGCTTGGACCATGGCATCCTCCAGGGAGTCAGGCGGAGGATGAAGTGCCAAAGCATCCTTCAGACGTTCACACAGGCCTCTGTGGAAAAGCCCCCGCAGGGCGGCGTCACTCCAGGAAATATCGGCTGCCCAACGTCTGAATTCAGTACAGAACCATTCGGCCGAGTGCTCCCCCTGACAGACACTCATCACTTTGTCCTCAGCCAACCGCACTCTATCAGGCTCATCATAAATAAGCCCTAAGGCTTCAAAAAATGCATCCACAGACATTCTCTCAGGGGCAGAAGAGGAAAGCGAGAATGCCCAGGCTTGTGGGGACCCCCTAAGCAGGGACATCACCACCCCCACCCTCTGTTTCTCATCCCCAGAGGAGCGGGGTCTCAAAGAAAAAAAAAAGCTTACAGCCCTCCTTAAATGCCCTGAAATCATCCTTGTTACCAGAAAATATATCTGGCAATTTAACCGGGGATTCAGGTGGCACTAAAATGACATCTCTATTCCCCACCTGCTGGAAGCCTGCGGAAAGTACCCCCTGAACTGAGTCCTCAACCCGCCATTGGGACTGGGCCAGAGCTTGGTGTTCCAAACTAAGCTTCTGCAGTGACTGAGTCAAGCTTTTCACCTGCTCAGATAAAGCACACATTGGGTCCATGCTGCAGCAGTGAGGAGAGAAAAAAAAAAAAAAATTGTAGGCCAGTTATAATATCAGGAGACACCGCACTGAACTTGCTCACTGAGCCAGTGCACGTGTCCTGAGTAAAGCGAACTGTGCTCAAAGCTACCTGTGGAGCGGGCAGCAACCGAATAGATGCGTACTTCAGAGCCGCAGGAGCTGAAGCACGTGACTGCTAGAGGCGTGGCCTAAACTCCACAGAGCTAGGAGCTGCAAGACAATTCCTAGCAGAGTAACTGCGAGACAAAGTTACCCAGGGGCATAGACAGTGAGAATAGTCAGGACATAGCCAATGAATCACACAGAGATAGCTGCAAGGTACCAGAGGGGCGAGCAGAGAGTAGTCAGGTCACAGGCGATGAGTTATACACAGATAATAACGCAGTACAAAATCAACAGGCAAACTCACAACGGGAAACAGAATTGGGTCAGAACCATATAAACAAGCTATACCAACACACAGGCACACGGGGGTCAGCACACTAGGCCAAAGGCAAAAGTATAACTGGCAGGGATTGAAGCTACCCAGGGGTTTATGAAGCTCTCCCAGAACCAGAAAGAGGCCACAATCATTAATCCCAAGTGTGCAGGTCAAAACCTGCACAGAGCTCCAGACATTAACCCCCGGTGTGCAGCTCAAAAAACCTGCACTGGAATCATGACACATATATTTCTAAAGACATGATCCCTAGAGGTTTGAGGATTAGCAAAAATGCAACCTTCCTCTATACGGACAGCTTCCTTAAAGATTGGAATCAAATCTTGTCATCTTGCTTCATAAAATTGATGGATTTAATTGTGAAACATGAAGAGGCTGAATTATCCAAGGTAAAAGAAGACATTAATGCTATACATTTGTCTTTGAAACCTGTCATGGATACTAAACAATTTACCAAAGCCAATGAGAGAATGTTAAAAAAAATCTACAGTCTCTTGAAGACTCCATTGTTAATACTAAGAGTAAAGTTTGACAGAGACTCTCGTGACTACGAAAAAAAAATGAGGTCTATACATGGAAAAATAATAGACCACGTAATTCTATTCTCAAAAATGGCAAACATGGTAACAGAGAGGGTCGGAAAGTCAGTTTCTCCAATACTTCTACTGTTTCAAATGCTTCCTCAACCTCCTTTACTTCTATGGATGATTTTTCGGATGATTCAGCTGGTCCATTGCATAAGGACCTGTTTACACAACAAAGAAAACCTGGTGGAAATCAAACATCCTCAAAAAACGATGCAGGAGGTCGGGAAGGAAACATAGGAGAAAGCCGCTACCCTCAGAAAAACAAGAATCGCTTCTAATGTGTCCTGTCTGGAACCTGTCCAGTTACATTTTGTTTTCTGCTCAGATCTCTCTATTATCGAAGGGACTTGGTTTTTCTCCGGTTAGGAAATTTGATCTTTTTAAAACCTTATTGGACATTAATAAATTGTCACGGAAATTAACCCTTAAATGTCATTTTTTTGCAGGATGATGATTATAATGTTGATTCTTCTGTTATGTCTTATACACAAAAATTGTTGCACAATGATAATGTGTCTATACACAATGTTCCTACATTCTTTGAAATGCAACATATCATGTCATTTAGGCTAGGTTCACATTACTGTCACGGTCCCCGATCCCCCTGTCACGCTCCCAGCCCTGCGCCCCCGTGCGCGCAGGGATACTCACCTCGTCCGGCAGCCGCGCTCCCTCCAGCAGCCTCGCTTCCTCCAGCCCCGGCGTCGGCCTCTCCCTTCCTCCGGCCCACGGCTGGTGACGTCACCGCGGGTCCTGCGCATGCGCAGTAGGTCGCGGCCGGTCCTCCGCCGCTAAGCTGGGTTCCGGCGGTGCCCTGCCCCAATTGCACCGCCGGACCAATGGGGGCTCAGCAGCAGCCATATCAGGCCGCCCTCCCTTAGTGGAGGCGCCTGACCGTGGTTGTTTTCCTTCTGCGCCTCAGGCCCTGTGTACTTCGCTGGAATCCGGCTCGCTGCCTAACCTCTGTGCTTGCTTCCAGCCCTGCTCCAGTCCTGTGTCTGTGCCCGTACCTGTCCTGTGTCCGCGCCTGTTCCAGTCCTGTCTCCGCGCCTGTTCCAGTCCTGTCTCCGAGCCTGTTCCAGTCCTGTCTCCGCGCCTGTTCCAGTCCTGTCTCCGCGCCTGTTCCAGTCCTGTCTCCGTGCCTGTTCCAGTCCTGTCTCCGTGCCTGCTCCAGTCCTGTCTCCGTGCCTGCTCCAGTCCTGTCTCCGTGCCTGCTCCAGTCCTGTGTCCGTGCCTGTTCCAGTCCTGTGTCCGTGCCTGCTCCAGTCCTGTCTCCGTGCCTGCTCCAGTCCTGTCTCCATGCCTGTTCCAGTCCAGTGTCCGTGCCTGTTCCAGTCCAGTGTCCGTGCCAGCTCCAGTCCTGTGTCCTTGCCTGTTCAAGTCCTGTGTCCGTGCCGGCTCCAGTCCTGTCTCCATGCCTGCTCCAGTCTGGTAACCGTGCCTGTTCAAGTCCTGTGTCTGTTCCTGCTCACGCCCTGTGCACCATTCTGAGGCGCCCCTCTTGGTTCCGGCTGCCGTGGCATTCGAGTCTCTGGTCTTGCGCCTAACGATCCCTGTATAGGGGTCGGTCACACCAGGTTGCTCGTCCGGGGTCCCTCGGTGCCACGGTCCAGAGGGTCCACTCCAGGGTATTCCTCCTCACAGTCTGTGGCGCTAACAGTACGGTCAGGCCATGGATCCCGCCGGTGCTGCCGCTCCCGGTCAAAAGGAGCTTCTCTTTTTACGGGAGAACCAGGGGAGCATTATGTCGGTCATGAAGGCCATGGAGTCCCGCTTGTCCGCTCTCCAGGCGGCCGATCCGGGGAATGCCGCACAGCTGGCCGGCCTCCAGCAGGAGTTGAGCCAGCAGCGGGACGCTCAGTCCCACATTTTGTCATATATGGCCTCGGTAGATAGCCGTCTGGGAGATCTCCAGTCCGCCGCTGCGGCCTCGGCCGCCATCCCCAGTCCCGCTCCGTTCCCCTCTCCTCGCCTTGCCAAACCACCCCGATACGCTGGGGACCCCAGACAGTGTAGAGGGTTCCTAAACCAGTGTGGCTTGCATTTTGAGCTTCAGCCTCATCAGTATCCTTCCGATCGGGCCAAGGTGGCCTTCATCATGTCCCATCTGGAGGGAGAGGCCTTATCTTGGTTAAATCCGCTCTGGGAGAGGGACGATCCTATTGTTTCTAACATCCCGCTCTTCTTGGACACCTTTCGTAAGGTGTTCGATGAGCCTGGATGGGTAGCCTCGCTTACCGAATCTCTTTTCAACCTACACCAGGGCTCCCTGACTGTTGGTCAATACGCCATTCGGTTCCGCACCATGTCCTCCGAATTGGGTTGGAATAACGCGGCATTGGTCGGGGCCTTTTGGCGTGGGTTGTCGGGCAGAATTAAGGACGAGTTGGCGGGGCGTGATACCCCCACCAACCTCGAGGACCTCATCTCCCTGGCCACTCGAATTGACCTCAGGTTCCAGGAGCGCGCCCGGGAAACGGCGAGGGATAGGAGGCCCATTAGGCCGGCCCAGATCGCTAGCCGGTCCTTTAATCCTCGTCCGCCTGGTCCTGGACATACTCCGCCCCCTGAGCCCATGCAGGTAGATCGGGTCCGGATGGCTGAGAGACGTCAGAGGGAGAGACGGGAGCAAGGGCTTTGTCTTTACTGTGGAGGGGCATCCCACTTCATCCGCTCTTGTCCTGAGAGACCGGGAAACTCTTCCACCTAGGCCAGGTAAGAGAGGCCTTCCTAGGTGATTATGATTCCTCTCAGGCCCTCACACTTTCCGTTCTTCTGCTTTCAGGGGGGAGGCGTGGGTCCGAGGTGGCCTATGTGGATTCGGGCTCAGCAGGCAACTTCATCTGGCGTGAAGTGGTGGACAAATATCGGATTCCCGTGGTCTCCCTGAAGAACCCTCGGATTATCGCTTCCGTTGATGGCCGACCGTTGTTGGACTCCATCACCGCGGTCACAGAAGAGGTAATCTTGCAAGTCGGTGCCCTCCACCGTGAAAAAGTAGCCTTCTATGTGCTGCCCGACTTGTCTCATGCCATTCTCCTCGGTCTCCCGTGGTTACGGACACACCAGCCGGTCCTCAACTGGTCGACCGGGGAGGTCTTGTGCTGGGGAGACCCATGTCATGGTCGCTGTCTGAACCCCATTCAGCCAGTGGTTCCCGTTCGCCCACCTCAGGATCTCTCTGGGCTTCCTTCCGCCTATTGGGCTTATTGGGACGTTTTCGACAAGAAGGAGTCGGAGGTTCTTCCACCGCATGGAGCTTTCGACTGCCCGATTGAGCTTATCCCCGGTTCTACTCCTCCCAGGGGCAGGATCTACCCGCTGTCCCCTGCAGAATCCGCCGCCATGTCCGAATACGTCACGGAGAACCTTGCCAAGGGATTCATTCGGAAGTCTTCATCTCCTGCCGGCGCCGGGTTCTTTTTCGTTAAAAAGAAAGACGGTTCGCTGCGCCCATGTATCGATTATAGAGGATTGAACAACATCACTATCAAAAACCGGTACCCACTTCCTCTTATCCCGGAGTTGTTTGACCGTCTCAGGGGGGCACGCATCTTCTCCAAACTGGATCTCAGGGGGGCATACAACCTCATCCGCATCCGTGCCGGCGATGAATGGAAGACCGCCTTTAACACCCGTGACGGTCATTATGAGTACTTGGTGATGCCATTCGGTCTGTGCAATGCCCCGGCGGTGTTCCAGGAGTTCGTCAATGAAATCTTCCGAGACCTCCTGTACTCCTGTGTCGTAGTCTACCTGGATGACATTCTGGTCTTCTCCCCGGATCTTCCATCCCACAGGAGGACTGTCCGCCTTGTTCTTCGGCGTCTTCGAGAGAATCGTCTATATGCCAAGATGGAGAAGTGCCTGTTCGAACAGACCTTCCTGCCTTTTCTGGGCTACATCATCTCCGATGCCGGGCTTCAGATGGATCCCGAGAAACTCTCCGCCATTCTCAAGTGGCCTCGCCCCGCTGGCTTAAGAGCTATTCAACGTTTCTTGGGCTTCGCGAACTACTATCGGCAGTTCATTCTGCACTTCTCCTCGCTCTCCAGGCCGATCTCGGCCCTTACCCGAAAGGGGATCTCTGCCAACTCCTGGACACCTGAAGCCGAAGAGGCCTTCCAGTTGCTAAAACAAGCTTTTTCCACAGCTCCCGTATTGATCCGTCCTGAGAGCGGCAAGCCTTTCGTGCTGGAGGTGGACGCTTCCTCGACTGGCGCCGGGGCTGTCTTGTCCCAGAGGACCGGTTCGGGCCGCCTACGTCCTTGTGGCTTTTTCTCCAGAGCCTTTTCGCCGGCAGAGTGTAACTATTCGATTGGCGACCGTGAGCTTCTGGCCATGAAGTTGGCATTGGAGGAGTGGCGTCACCTTCTGGAAGGAGCAGTTCACCCTTTTATTGTTTACTCTGACCACAAAAATCTAGCCTACCTCCAGACCGCCCAGAGACTCAATCCTCGACAGGCTAGATGGTCTCTGTTTTTTGCCCGCTTTGATTTCGAGCTGCACTTCCGCCCTGGAGACAAGAACGCTAAAGCCGATGCTCTATCCAGAGTCTTTCAACCAACTGAATCTGGGGAGGAACCTTCCCATGTTATCGAGCCTACGAAGATAATCACAGTGGCTCCGTTGTCTCTGCTTTTTCCACCTCCGGGCAAGACTCTCGTACCAGAGGACGTTAAGAGGAGAGTTCTTCTGTGGGGGCATTCCTCCAAACTGGCTGGTCATGCCGGAATTGGGAAGACCCTGGCCCTCATAACGCGGTATTATTGGTGGTCCACTCTCCGTCAAGATGTGGCAGACTTTGTCGCCTCCTGTTCCTCCTGTGCTAGGAATAAGACACCCCGTTGTCCTCCATTTGGCCTGCTGCTTCCCCTGCCGGTACCGAAGTCGCCTTGGGAGAATATCGCCATGGACTTTATCACGGATCTGCCCCGTTTGTCTGGCTGTACGGTGATTCTTGTGGTAGTGGACCGCTTTTCTAAAATGGCGCATTTCATTCCGCTAAGCGGCCTCCCTTCCGCACCTGGATTAGCCAAGATCTTCGTCCATCAGATTTTCAGACTACATGGTCTACCTGAACGAATTGTCTCTGATCGTGGGGTACAGTTTACGGCAAAATTTTGGAGAGCACTTTGCAAACTTCTGGATATTTCCTTGGATTTTTCTTCTGCCTATCATCCACAAACCAATGGGCAAGCGGAACGAACTAACCAGATCCTGACTGCATACCTTCGGCATTTTTCCAACGGCCACCAGGATAATTGGGCTGATCTGCTTCCTTGGGCGGAATTCGCCTACAACAATCATGCCAGCGAATCCTCTACTAAATCGCCCTTTTTTGTGGTATTCGGCAAACACCCTAACATACCTCTTCCTGTCGCTCCAACCTCTGAAGTACCGGCAGCCAACTCCTTGTTCCAGGAATTCTCTGAAATCTGGTCCGAGACCAACTCCACTCTCAAAAGGGCCAGTGAGCGAATGAAGAACCACGCAGACAAGAGGAGGCTGGACCCTCCACCGTTTCACATTGGGGATAAGGTCTGGCTCTCATCCAAGTACATTCAACTGAAACTACCCTCTTACAAGCTGGGCCCCCGGTACATAGGTCCTTTTGAGGTCCTGGATCGAGTCAATGAAGTCGCCTACAAATTGAGGTTGCCTGCTTCGCTCCGTATCCCGAACACCTTCCACGTCTCCCTCCTGAAACCTGTGGTCCTGAATCAATTCCATCCTTCACCCACTCCAGCTCCTCAGCCTGTGGGCTCGGATGATACTTTCGAGGTGAGGGATATTCTCGCCATGAGGAGAGTTAGAGGGAGGACCTTTTTCCTTGTTGACTGGGAGGGGTTTGGTCCTGAGGAGAGATCCTGGGAGCCCCGGGAGAACATCAACGCCCCCCACATTCTCAGGAAATTTTTTGCCAACCGCAGCGGGGGGCGGCTTAAGGGGGGGTACTGTCACGGTCCCCGATCCCCCTGTCACGCTCCCAGCCCTGCGCCCCCGTGCGCGCAGCGATACTCACCTCGTCCGGCAGCCGCGCTCCCTCCAGCAGCCTCGCTTCCTCCAGCCCCGGCGTCGGCCTCTCCCTTCCTCCGGCCCACGGCTGGTGACGTCACCACGGGTCCCGCGCATGCGCAGTAGGTCACGGCCGGTCCTCCGCCGCTAAGCTGGGTTCCGGCGGTGCCCTGCCCCAATTGCACCGCCGGACCAATGGGGGCTCAGCAGCAGCCATATCAGGCCGCCCTCCCTTAGTGGAGGCGCCTGACCGTGGTTGTTTTCCTTCTGCGCCTCAGGCCCTGTGTACTCCGCTGGAATTCGGCTCGCTGCCTAACCTCTGTGCTTGCTTCCAGCCCTGCTCCAGTCCTGTGTCCGTGCCCGTACCTGTCCTGTGTCCGCGCCTGTTCCAGTCCTGTCTCCACGCCTGTTCCAGTCCTGTCTCCGAGCCTGTTCCAGTCCTGTCTCCGCACCTGTTCCAGTCCTGTCTCCGAGCCTGTTCCAGTCCTGTCTCCGTGCCTGTTCCAGTCCTGTCTCTGTGCCTGCTCCAGTCCTGTCTCCGTGCCTGCTCCAGTCCTGTCTCCGTGCCTGCTCCAGTCCTGTGTCCGTGCCTGTTCCAGTCCTGTGTCCGTGCCTGCTCCAGTCCTGTCTCCGTGCCTGCTCCAGTCCTGTCTCCGTGCCTGTTCCAGTCCAGTGTCCGTGCCTGTTCCAGTCCAGTGTCCGTGCCAGCTCCAGTCCTGTGTCCTTGCCTGTTCAAGTCCTGTGTCCGTGCCGGCTCCAGTCCTGTCTCCGTGCCTGCTCCAGTCCGGTAACCGTGCCTGTTCAAGTCCTGTGTCTGTTCCTGCTCACGCCCTGTGCACCATTCCGAGCCGCCCCTCTTGGTTCCGGCTGCCGTGGCATTCGAGTCTCTGGTCTTGCGCCTAACGATCCCTGTATAGGGGTCGGTCACACCAGGTTGCTCGTCCGGGGTCCCTCGGTGCCACGGTCCAGAGGGTCCACTCCAGGGTATTCCTCCTCACAGTCTGTGGCGCTAACAATTACAATAAGCAGCCCGTTCAACGCATAGCGTTGAAGGGCTGCGTTAACAGTATAGCATAACACGATCGCGTTATGCTATACCTGCTAGCGCAGATGATTCATCTGCGCTAGTGGTGACGGAGCCTCAGACGCTGTAGGCCGCATCCGAGGCTCCGTCACTGAATGACGGCACATCGCGAACGCGTGCCACTTAACGGCATGCGTCGGGATGCGCCCGACAATGGGGTTCAATGGCAGTGTTAACGGACTGCGTTACACCGCGTTATACCGCGGTGTAATGCAGTCCGCCTAACGGACTGCCTAAGCACAGTGTGTCCCCGACCTAAGAGAGTTAGGAAGTAATTCATTATATCCTGATTTATCTTTGAACGCTAATTTTTCTAAAAGCAATCCCTATTTTTACCCCCTACAATCACGTCCCCGGGTAATGGACACCTTCCAAGAACTTATTGAAAAGGAGTTAGATCTATTGGACCAGAAATGTAATTCTTCTAAAGATAATTTATCAGCACCTGAAAGAGTAGCTCTCACTTAAATAGTTAATAATAAGGATTTGCTGATTAAGTCAGCTGATAAAGGGGGTGGAATTGTGGTGTTAAATGCTTCCCTTTATCATAAAGAGAATTGTAAAATCCTAGAAGATGTTGATTATTACACTAAACTTAAATCTGAAAACTACTATTTTTCAGTCGCAATTATTGGAATTATTACAGAAGGGGGTTACAAGTGGGACACTTAATGTCAAACTCTCTGAATATTTATATGTTGAGAATCCTATTGTGCCAATTTATCATGCTCTTCCGAAGATACATAAAGGGATTCCCCACCCTCTTAGACCCATTATTGCTAGTATTGGTGGTCTTAACGAAAAATTGGGGGAATGGGTTGACATGTACTTACAACCCCTTGTTTCTACTATTCCAGGTTTTATTAGAGACACCAAGATGTTAATTTCTTCTTTGGATAAAATCAAATGGGACTCCACTTTTTGCTGGCTAAGTTGTGATGTAGACTATTTATACTCCTCGAGTCCCCACGATATTGCGTTATATAGTTTAAAGTTTTTTTGCATAATTATAGTAGATACCAAGTACATATTCAAGATTTTCTTATACATTCTGTTGCTTTTTTGTTATCCCATAATTATTTTTCATTTGCAGTGGGTTTTTTCTTCAGACTAAAGGTCTGGGAGGGAAATTCTCACCTTCCCTTTCCAATTTGGTTGTTGCGGTTTGGGAGGACTTTTTTCTCCTCTCTGAAAATTTTTTTTTTCATGCTAATATTTATTTTTATGGGCATTATATCGACAATATAATAATAATATGGACATGGACAGGCAGTGATGTAGAGGCTAAGGCTAGTTTCACACTTGCTTTTTTTTGCAGCGCGTTTTTCCCGCAAAAAAACGCATTGAAAAAACGCATACAAAAGCATACAACTGCTGCGTTTTTTTCAAGCATTTTTATGAGCATGCATGAAAAAAACGCAGCGTTTTTATGCGTTTGTATGCGTTTTTAGTGCGTTTTTACCGCGTTTGCGGTTTTTTCCAACATTAGGTGGCCCCTCACACTAACCCAAACCATGACTTTACTAACCCTAACCCTGACCCTAACCCTAACCCTAACCCTGACCCTAACCCTAACCCTAACCCTGACCCTAACCCTTAACCAAATCATACTTAACCCTAACCCAAACCCTAAACCCTAACTAACCCTAACCCTAACCCTAACCCTGACCCTAACCATAACCCTAACCCTGACCCTAACCCTTAACCAAACCATACTTAACCCTAATCCTGACCCTAACCCTGACCCTAACCCTTAACCAAACCATACTTAACCCTAACCCTGACCCAAACCCCAACCCTAACCCTGACCCTGACCCTAACCCTAACCCTAAACCCCCTTAACTAACCCTAACTCTAACCCAAACCCCTAAATTCCATGGTTAAAAAAAAAAACGCATATGCAAAAAAACGCATACATGAGCATGCCAGTGCGCACATATGCGCATCCATAGGCTATAATGGCCATTTTTAGCGCAAAACGTGCGCATATGTGCGCATGCGCTTTTTTGCAGGGCCAAAAAATGCAACATGCTGCGTCTGGAAAATCCAAACGCACACCCCAAAAAAACGCAGCGCATGAAAATCGCATACATGCGCTTACAAGCGCGCAGGTATGCGCACCCATGTTAAATATAGGGGAAAAAACGCATGCGCACATATGCGTTTTTTTCCAGCGCTAAAAAACGCAAATGTGAAACCAGCCTAATGCATTTATAAAGTACATTAATGACAATAAATTTAATCTGAAGTTCACACATCAAATTACTCAAACACATGTCAATTATTTGGACGTTACCATTACAGGTGATCATGTGGAGAAAATTTTTTTTTCATGCCGTACAAAAAACCAACAGACAGCAATTCTATTTTGAATGCTAAGTCATGTCATCTCCCACACATCTTATGTAATATTCTTGTAGGGGAATTAATTCGGATAAAAAGATATTGTTCTTCTGATGAAATTTATTTTCTGAAAAAATCAAGACTATTGGTAGATTACAATAAAGGGGATATACAAATCGACATTTAAGTAGAGCGACATCTATTGTGGACAATATTAATAGAAATGATTTATTTTTGGATCGATCTGGAACCGCAGACAATGATTCCTTTATTACTTTTTTCCACTGAATACAGCCCTCAATATAGGAATATTATTCAAATTATACAAAAATATTTACCTATACTAAATGAAAATGAAAAATTGTCTGAGGTTCTAAAGCGATCCCATATTTGCTTTGTAGCTAAAAAATCACAAACTCTGGGAAACATTGTTTCGCCCAGTTTTTTTCCTGAACCAAATGCACCCACACAACCTACATGGCTTTTACATAAAGGTTTTTATAAATGTGGACATGTAACTTGCAAAGCCTGTGAACATGCAGACTATAATAAACGCAATTTTTGTTTCTTCAGTTACTAAAAAAAGTTTTTTGATTGGCTGCTATATTAATTGCAATACTTCTGGTGTAATCTATTTGGTTGAGTGCGTTCAGTGCAATTTACAATATGTGGGTTGCACCACTGGTCCATTAAAAAAGCGTATTAGACGACATGTATCAGACACTAATAGTCCGACTGCATTAAATATCTCAGCGGTTTCCAAACATTTTAAGTATATACATAATGGGGATACCAGGTCTCTTAAATTCAAAGGTATAGAGAGGGTGTTCAGACCCATTAGAGGAGGAGATCATAGAAGAAAAATCCATAATAGGGAATCTTATTGGATCTTTAAATTGGGTATGAATTCCAGACAAGATCTGATATTGCAATATTAATATATGTTTTTTTCGGTGTCGTGTTTTTATTATATTATTTTTCCTGGTTGTTTTATGTATGTTTTTTCATTCTTATTTTGTTCATTTATGCCTTCTTTACCAGGAAGGGTTAATTTCTTGATGTGTAATTTGAATTTGACCCTCCACCTGATGCACTTGTTGGTAGAGTATATAGCTTAGGTGACTTCATGTATGTGTATACCATGATTAAGGCTTAATTGCTGAAACGCGTTGGTCACATTACTTCTTTTTGTGTTACGCACATTGCTTTTTCATGTTTTTAAGAAGCCAATAAAATATATTTTTTATATACATCAGTGGATTGTTTCATCGCTGGAGCACACCTTCCTTATTTCTGCTAATAAATAAGAAAAGACGAGAAGTGCCTAAAGAGATCAAATCAATGAAGGAAAACTTGTACAAGACTAAAGTTTTTATAAACGAAGATGATTTTACACTAAAGGCCCTTTTACATTTAGCGATGCACCAGCGATCCGACCAGCGATACGACCCGGTCAGGATCGCTGGTGCATCGCTAAATGATCGCTAGTGAGCTTTCACACAGAAAGATCTCACAGCGATGCAGCAGCGACGCAGCGCACGATACTCACCTTTCACACACAGCATTCAGACGTCCTCCCGCCCGCCTCCACGCGTTGCTCGTCGTCACAGCAGGAAGCCCAGCAGGAAGCTGACGACAAGAAATGGAGCCGCCCAATCTCACGCGATCAGCGATGGACAGCGGGGGAGCCGGTCGGAGGTAAGTATCACACATAGCGATATCGCTAGCGATATCGCTATAACGTCACTAAATCAGTGACGTTTTAGCGATATTGCTAGCGATATCGCTATGTGTAAAAACCCCCTTTACTGTGTCAAGGTAAACCAAGCAAGAATGTTATAATTTTGAGTTCCATGCATCCCGATATCGACGTTGCTTCGGAATCTGCTGAAAAGACTCCTGAAACCGTAAAGTTTTAGAATGAAACTAAATAAGGAGTAGATGTCCTAGATCAAATGGCACGCAAATGCACCACAAGAACATGTACTTGGAGATGGCCTGTTCACTCATTTGAAAATACCCTCGACTTAGCAGGTATGAATGCTTGAATAGTGTACAAGGAAGCGACCTCCGTTTTTGCAAAAGCTCGTTACAGAGTTGGGTGGTCCTTACGTTAGATCTAGGCGAAAGCGTGTCGTGTCCGAAGTCACAAATTCTTCTGATGGGATGCTGCAAACAAAATTTTGCCAGGTAAAACAAAAATGCAAAAAGAATAGATCAGTTGGAAGTTGTATGAATTGTCGTAAATCCTTGTGTGGGCAATGTACCGCTGTAAATGAGCGAAGATGCCTGAACTGTGAAACAACTTAGACAAATGTTTAGTATGTCAATTCTTACATACTTTTTAGTAAGAATTTTAGTCTCTTTTGAATTTACATGTTTGTAGTTAGCATTTTATGTCAACTCACCTTCAAAAGTTTTTTGTTGTTTCTATGTGTGTACTTTTGAAACTTACAAAATAAGTCAATTCTCAGTTTGAAATCAGATTGTTTCAAGCAAATACAATTGCATTTATCACGATGATTGCTCTTGTCAGCCAAGTTGCAATTCAAAAGTAAATTCAAAGCGAAAACTAACAATGTATTATGTAACCATCTTCTCTTATGTGTCGTTTAATTTTCAACATATTGTGTATGTATTTGATCAAACAAAATTAATAATAAATGATTGTAAAACGTCTATTATGGTTTTACTTAATTTACTTTTGTTATTTCCTGTAGAAAAATATGAAAATGAGAAACAAAAATTCCAAACCACTACTGTCGGGTCTCGCAATAAAAACACATAAGAAAAAATATAATTATTATTAATGTTGAGCGATACCTTCCAATATCGGGAAATATTGGATCGGATCGGACCGATACCCCAAAAATATCGGGTATCGCCGATTCCGATACCGGAAACCCATTCAAGTCAATGGGGCACAAATATCGGAATGAAAATAAACCCTTTCTTTACTTGCTCATCCAGTTCAGGAGGGGGGAAGAGTGTGGGCGGTGCATGGGCGGAGACTGTGCGTGTGTGTGCGGGCGGGGTCTGTACTGGCCTCTCGGGGGTCTGTGCGGGCATGCCGGGGGTCTGTGAGGCCTGCTGGGGGTCTGTGCGGGCCTGCCGGGGGTCTGTGCGGACTTGCCGGGGGTTGTGTGTGCAGGCATCGTCCGATGGGACTACAAGTCCCATCGGGCTATGACTGCTACAATGACAGTGAATGACACATTATCCAATGATGGGATAGTAGTAGTCCCATCATCCGGCTAATGTGTTGAATGTAAAAAAAAAACAAAAAACATACATACTACATACAGTACTACATACATACTACATACATACTACATATATACAACATTCATACAACATACATACATACTACATACTACACTGCTTTCCAAATTATTATGCAAATAGGATTTAAGTGTCATAAAGATGTAATTTTTTGTTTTTCAAATAAACTCATAGATGGTATTGTGTATCAGGGCTCTTTGGATCACTGAAATCAATCTCAAATTCCTGTGATAATTAGTTTACCAGGTGAGCCCAATTAAAGGAAAGTGCTCCCCTCCATATGCCTCTTTATGTTGTTTTTACTTGATGGTAAGAAGATTTTATATTTTCAATAAAGTAATTGTTATTTTATCTCTTGGAGACGCTGGAAAATCTTTTTCTATGTTGTGCATGCACTATACACCTGGGTCAGGGTGTTTCCGTGCGTCGGAGGTGTGATAAGGAGTGAAGAGGGGGGAGCAGAAAATTTCCTTTTGTGCAATTAAAGGAAAACTACTTAAGAATGATGTTCCACATTATTAAGCAGGGCACAGGTTTCAAGGAATTTAGGAAAGAAAAAAGACCTCTCTGCTGCTGAAAAGCATCAAATAGTGCAATGCCTTGGTCAAGAGATGAAAACATTAGATATTTCCCAAAAATTTAAACGTGACCATCGTACTGTTAAGAGATTTGTGGTTGATTCTGAGCACAGACATGTTTGTGCTGATAAAGGCAGAATCAGGAAGGTTTCTCCCAGGCAAGTTCATCGGATTAAGAGAGCAGCTACTAAAAAGCCATTACAAACCAGCAAACAGATATTTAAAGCTGCTGGTGCCTCTGGAGTCCCTCGAACCTCATGGTGTAGGATCCTTCAAAGGCTTGCTGTGGTGCATAAACCTACTATTCAGCCACCCCTAAAAAGTGTTCACAAGCAGAAATTGTAGCAGTGGGTCCAGACATACATGAAGACAATTTTTCATACAGTCTTGTTTACTGATGAGTGTCGAGCAACCCTCGATGGTCCAAATGGATGGTTGGTGGATGGCCACTATGTCCCAACAAGGCTGCGACTTCAGCAAGGAGGAGGAGGAGTCATGTTTTGGGCCGGAATCATGGGGAAACAGCTGGTAGGGCTCTTTAAGGTTCCTGAAGGTGTGAAAATGACCTCTGCAAAGTACTGTATATAGAGTTTCTGACTGACAGCTGTCTTCCATGGTATAAAAAGCAGAAATGTGTCTTCAGGAGCAAAATCCTCTTCATGCATGACAATGCACCATCTCATGCTGCAAAGAATACCTCTGAGTCATTGACTGCTATAGGCATAAAAGGAGATAAACTCATGGTGTGGCCACCATCTTCCCCCTGACCTCAACCCTATAGAGAACCTTTGGAGTACCATCAAGCAAAAGATCTATGAGGGTGGGAGGCAGCTCACATCAAAACAGCAGCTCTGGGGGCTATTCTGACTTCATGCACATAAATGCAAGCAGAAACTCTCCAAAAACTCCCAAGTTCAATGGATGCAAGAATTGTGAAGGTGACATCACAGAAGGGTTCCTATGTTACCATGTAACTTGGCCTGTTAGGATGTTTTGGAGTTAAATAGCTTTTTTTAAATGAATGTGACCTCCTAATGCTGCAAATTCCACAAATGAACATTTTCAGTTCTTTAAAACAGATCAAATGTTTAGAAATTCTACTGTGCCTAATAATTTGAAACAGTGCAATTTGAGTTTTTATTCATTTTGGAGATTATACTGCTATCATTGGGAGGTTTCTTCAATAAAATTTGATGTGTACTCTAACCGGTGATGACTTTTATTAGACTGACTGTCATTTGTACTGACTATTTAGGAAAATCATAGAAAAATATCATTTGCATAATAATTTGGAACACAGTGTACATACATACTTCATATATACTACACTCATACAACATACATACATACTACATATATACTACATTCATACAACATACATACATACATACTACATATATACTACATTCATACAACATACATACATACATACTACATATATACTACATTCATACAACATACATACATACTACATCTATAATAATAAATGCGCTAAGCAGCTTCCGTCCGGTTGTAGCGCAGCTTCTGTCCGGTTGTAACTTGGTGACGTCACATCCAGACAGAAGCTGCCTTTGGGATAGCATTGTGCCTCTTCTGCCCCCCGCACACTCCCCGACACCATATACCTTCCTAACACACACCTTCCTCACCATGCGAGCCAGCACCTCACACCTCTTGCCATGTTAACCCTCAACGCACACTCCTCCTCAACAGACACCTCCTCAACACACACTCTTCTCCCCTTTCACCATCTCCACTCACACCCCCCCTTTCACTCCACATACGACCCTTTCACTCCGTCTCTCATACTCACGCCGTCATCGCCGCTGCTCCACAATTGCCATCGGCATCGGCACGATCCCCGACATCTTCCGCCGGCGCCATCCTGGATCCAGACGTTGTCCACGCCGGCGACATGATCTTGCGGCGACGCCATCTTGGATCGGCGAAATCCCGCGATACTCAAGATGGCGTCAGCGAAATGTCGCGAGATTTCGCCGACGCCATCTTGCGGATCACGGGATTTCGCCGATCCAAGATGGCGTCGCCACAAGAACATGTCGCCGGCGTGGACGACGTTGGGATCCAAGATGGCGTCGGCGAAATCTCGTGAGATTTCGCCAATGCCATCTTGGATCCTGCGGAATTTCGTCATTTACCTCACGCCGACTTGCTGTGTGGACGTGTTGGCATTCCATGATTAAGCCCTCTTAGGGTGAAAGGCGTAGGAAATTGCTCCCCTCCATACGCCTCTTTATGTCGTTTTTACCTGATGGTAAGAAGATTTTATATTCTCAATAAAGCAATTATTATTTTATCTCCTGGAGACGCTGGAAAAATCCTTCTTTATGTTGTGCATGGACGTGTTGCCTTACTCCTCTGCCTGTTCACTGCCGGTGTCAAATTACAGGGCCAATTTGCCTCTACCACTTCATAACTATTGCTGGGCAATTACAGGGCCAATTTGCCTCTATCACTTCATAACTACTACTGGGCAATTACAGGGCCAATTTTGCCTCAACTAGGAGGACACCAGTTTCTTCAAACGTTAAGCATAACTAGAGGAGGACCCCAGTTTAAGTCTTCTGCATAATTACACCAGTTAATAAGTCATTTATCTCACGCCATTTATATGCCCTGTTTTGCTGTACCCCACTTCTATAAGAAGACTATAAGTACTATAAGTATCTGTTTACACTACAATACTCCAGGACGCCTTCTTCACTGCCAGATAACTGCCAAATAGACTCCTTTACCTGTGCCAACATGAGTCATACCAAAAAGTATGCCAATGCCAGTGAAAGGAAAGCAGCTTTAGCATTACGTTAAAAACAACGCCGTGCTAATGAGACTCCTGAGCAAAAACACCATCGCCTTGACAAGATTAAGGCTTATAAACGCCATCATCTCACACACGAATCCCCTAATTCTAAATCCATTAGATTGGCTGAAGAAGCCTCTGCACGCCGTCACTGCCGACAACAGACGGCATCTTCCTCATCATTATTATTAGACTCACAACAGGATGCTTCCACATCAGCATGTGGAACAAGTTACTACCACACTTCATCCTATATGCCGTTCACTGACATAACTAATCAGCAATCTGTTTCTGCCCTATCAATACCACCATTACTCAATACCGACACACAGTATGGCAATGCCAGTTAAAGGAAAGCCGCTTTAGCACTACGTCAAAAACAACGCTGTGCTATTGGGACTCCTGAGGAAAAACAGCATCACCTTGACAAGATTAAGGCTTATAAATGCCGTCGTCTCACACACGAATCCCCTAACTCTAAATCCATTAGATTGGCTGAAGAAATCTCTGCACGCCGTCACCGCCGACAACAGACGGCTTCTTCCTCATCATTATTAGTAGACTCACAACAGGATGCTTCCACATCAGCATGTGGAACAAGTTACTACCACACTTCATCCTATATGCCGTTTACTGACATAACTAATCAGCAATCTGTTTCTGCCCTATCAATACCACCATTAGTCAATACCGACGCACAGTTTCTTCACATACAAGCTGCAACAGTTAGCCCGCAGAAAGTGCAACCAAGACAAATATACGTTGGTCTCAAAACTAGGCGCAACCCCCCGTTTGGACATGCACTTCTACTACAACCTCACATTTTCACTAATGATGAAAATAGTATTACTGAACACAGCTGTGGTGACATGACCCATGTATGTGAGCATTGCCAAGCTTTGCATTTTGTAGCACAGATACTTTCTGATAACAACTTTACGCTCTGCTGTCAGAAGGGTAAAGTCCATGTACCCATACCACAATATCCTGATGTCTTTACACGTTTGCTGAAAGGGCAAAGTGAATTTAGCAAAAATTTCATGGATAATATTCAAAGTATTAACAGTTCCTTTGCTTTTGCCTTCATGGGTGCAAATATTTCACCACCTCCTGGATATGGCCCATACTGTTTCCGCATACATGGCCAGATCTAACATAGAACTGGAACACTACATCCCTCAGATGACCAACAACGCGCATTTGCCCAACTTTACATTCTCGATACCACTACCGCAAACGAACAACGCTTACGATGTAAAGAAAATCAAAAATGTCATCCTACATTGATGAACATTATTGCCTTTCAAATCCAAACTATTAATCCTTTTGTGGCAGCTTATCAAATGTTACGTGATGTGGAAGAACAAGAAAAAATTAAATCTCTACAAAACGGAACTGTCATGCCAAACATCACTATGGCTATTAAACAAGATCGTACTCAAGACCCTTGATGGTACAATAATCCCATTGTCAGTGAAGTAGCAGTCGTGTTTCAAAATGACAATGGTGAGCCACCTTTCAATAGAGACATATTAATTCATTTAAAACCTGATCCCCACAACCCTTTAGCTCCAAAAACACAACAAATTAGCATTCTCCATAGCAATTTGGATGCCCTCCTCTATCCAATATTTTTCCCTTATGGAGACCAAGGATGGCATGATGGACTCAAACAACAAGGCAAAAGTCCGCGGTGGATCACACAACTCCAATACTATTGCTATATGTTATCTGTCAGAAATTACTTTAATCCACTCCTCGATGGTGGTAAGCTAACAGAGCAATATTTAGTAGATGCTTATGTCAAAATCGAAGCTAATCGCCTACATTACATCCGCAACCACCAAAAAGATTTAAAAGAGGAGGATTACTGCCTCCTTCAAGAACATTGAAAACTCAAAAAATCGATTCAAAAGGGCATCCCTATTGGGAAAACAGTCATTTTACCATCTTCTTTTGAAGGCAGTCCAAGAAACATGCAGCAGCGCTACCAGGATGCTATGGCTATTGTTACAAAGTATGGTCGACCAGATCTATTTATCACCATGACATGTAATCCTAAGTGGAGTGAGATTACTACACATTTAGAACCGTGGCAGCGTGTTGAACACAGACCTGACTTGGTTGCACTCGTCTTTAAAATTAAACTGGAATCTCTCTTAAAAGACATTAGCAGTGGATTATTTGGAAATGTCACCGCAATGGTCCATGTCATTGAATTTCAGAAGTGTGGTCTCCCACACGCTCATATTTTAATTATTCTTGACAGCCTGTCTAAATTATGGACTGAGGCGGACATAGACAATATAGTCTGGGCTGAAATACCTGATGAAACAATCTACCCTCAGCTCCATAACATTGGTCTTCAACACATGATTCATGGTCCCTGTGGAGAACAGAATCCTAATTCTCCCTGTATGGATCTTGAAAAGTGTAGCAAAGGTTTCCCTAAACAATACCAACCATATACCATCAAAGAAAAGGACGGCTATCCCACTTACTGCAGACCCATTGGCAAAACATATGAGCACCATTCTAAGACGATTGACAATTCATGGGTAGTTCCATATAACCCATTTTTACTCACCAAATCAAGCGCCATATTAAATGTAAAAAAAGAAAATTTTTTCAGCTCACCCCAAAGAAGACAGCTATAAGTCCGATCGGTGCACGGAATGTGGAAACAGGATCCCTCTGCAGCAAAGCGTAATATGGAAAAAAATTCCAGCATCCAGATCAGTAATTAGATTAAAACATTTTTTATTCCTTTATTCCAAAATTTAAAAAAATCATAAGATTCTCCATCATGATAAGAGACGCATCAGGACGTGTAGTTGGACGCGTTTCGGACAAAAAACCAGTCCTTATTCTAAGACAACACATAATACATCTGAACACATGCTTATAAAGGGAAACAAAGGAAGTCAAGGAACAATCAAGACTAAACATAGCCAGCTGATTAATAGGAGGTAGTAAGTCACAATCACACTTACAAAACACTCAAAATCTCACTCCTAATATTCATACCCGTTGGAACTCTGCTTTGTAACAATAACATCCATTTTGCCTCTCGGCGTAATAATAAATCATTTAAATTTCCACCTACCCTTTTTGTCTGCACCTTCTCTATGGCATTAACCCTAAAGTTGCTGAGATCTCCTTTATGTATATGCAAAAAATGTCGAGAAGCAGCAGACAAACTGCGTGTGGTAGTGTGACCTACGTCATAAACGTGCTCGGAAATACGACGTCTCAAGGTGCGTGAAGTATTTCCCACATACTGAATATTACAATCCACGCATGTTATGACATAGATCACACCAGTAGAACCACAGTTCAAAAAAGATTTTATTTTAAATTCCTTTCCATTAACAGAAGATACTATTTTTTCTGTGTTCCACATAAACCTACATAGCCCACAGTTTTTCTGAGCACATTTAAAAGATCCACAAGTGGGTAACCAATTAGTTATACTTGCTGAACTGTCTGAAAAAAATTTATTAGCATGTCTATTGACACTAGTATGATCACTTGGAGATACCTTATTAGCAATAGTTTTATTCCACCTTGAAACAAATCTAATCCCATCCTTCAGTATATTCTTTAATGTATCATCAACATACAAAATAGGGAGGAATTTTTTAATAATATGAACAATCCTGTAGTAGTCAGTACTAAAATTAGTTGAAAAAACAATAGGTGACCGACCCTCCACAGAATTTGGTGTTTTTCTGCTTTCCTTCTGCAAATAATCCTCTCTACTTTTTTCATCCGTTCTATGCTTAGCTTTCTGAATGTCTACCTTAGTATAACCCCTCTTTATAAAACGTTTACCAATGATCTCACATTGTTTATCGTATAAATTAGGCGTGGTACATGTTCTTTTTGCTCTTACAAACTCCCCTGTAGGTATATTGGCGATAACATGCCGTGGATGGCAGCTAGATGCGTGTAACAGTGAATTACCTGCCGTAGGTTTTCTAAAAATATCACAATCAATCTTTCTATCTTCCAAATTTGCCGACAAAAGAATATCCAAAAACGAAATTGTCTTGGCATCAAATTGATGTGTGAAACGTATATTGCATGGATTATTATTAATATAAAACATGAAATTCTCAATATTAAATACATCACCATCCAACACAATTATAACATCATCAATAAATCTCAAAAAAAGAAAAATATCAGAGGAAAAAGGATTTTTTTCAGAAAAAATGTACTCCTCCTCCCACCAGGCCATAAAAATATTAGCAAGAGACGGTGAAAACTTGGAACCCATGGAACAGCCTTGCACCTGTAAATAAAGATCATCCAAAAAAGAAAAAAAATTGTTTTTTAACAAAAAATAGGTCACTTCAATCAAATACATCTGTAAATCTTCTGAAAAATTACTGTATTTCTGTAAATAAGTAGTAAGAGCCAAAATAGCCAAATCGTGTGGGATGGAAGTGTACAAACTTTGTACATCACAAGTGAGCCAACAAAAGGAACTTCGCCATTCCACCTGAGAAAAAATACTAAGAACATGCTTGGAATCCTGCACATAGCTAGGTGAAATAGTGGCTAGAGGTTTTAATCTTGCATCCAACCATTCTGACAAATTTTCATTAAGAGATCCTATGCCCGATATGATAGGACGAAACAAAGGTGGAAAAACCTCCTTATGAACTTTTGGAAGTGCATGTAACAAAGGAACTCTGGGATATAAAGGACAGAAAAATTCACATTGTTTTTGATTGATAATTCCCAAACTAAAACCCCTATGTAACAATTCCTGTAATTCCATTCTGATGTTATCTGTAGGGTTATAATTAATTCCCTTGTATACTTCACTATTAAAAAGCATGGCCCTCACCTCTCTTTCATACAGCCCAGTATCTAATATGGTCACAGATCCCCCCTTGTCAGAATTTCTTACCACGATATTGACATTAGCAGATAACAAATCAAGTGCCTGTTTCTCAGTACGAGAAATGTTAGAACGACCCTTCTGATTAGCATTATAGATTTTCATAAGTTCATCCTCAACAAGAAATTGAAAATCATCCATAACTTGTAATTTTGACTGCTCAGGATAATATCTAGGATTGGGGACTCTAGAGGAAAAATTAACATCAGTTAAATACATTAACTTAGAACCAGATTCAGACAAGTCCCTCAAATTCTTTAGGGTAACTTGCTCCTGGAAAGAAGTAGGCATAAATTCCTCAGGAACTTTATCAACATATTCATCATTGATATTGGAAGTTTTTTCACGTTCCACATCTTCTGCAAAAAAATGTCTCCTAAGAGTCAATCTTCTCATAAAGTGATTAACATCAAGCATAGTGTTGAATAAGTCCATTTTCGCTGTAGGCACAAAATTAAGACCCCTTTCAAGGATATTAATTTGATCATTCGATAAAATCGATGCAGAAAGGTTCAGGACTGTAAAATTATCAGTTGTATCTAAGCATGCTTGTTCCGCGCTGATCTCCTGAATTCTCTTATGATGGGAGTGTTTCCTCCCTGATCTCCTTTGACGTTTCTTTTTCCTGAACCGTTTTTTGAAAAACTACTGCTTTGTGAAATCCGCTGCCCCACATCCCGTGCACACATGGAACTGTTAGATGGTAAATTCTCAGTATCAGAAGTGTCAGTATTAACATCCGTATTATCCATATCCGTTGAGGAAAAGCTTACCCTATTATCTCTGCGTTTGAGAATGGAAGGGTGAATGTTATTACGTTTTCTTCTATAATCATGCCAGTCATAAATATGATTATTCTGGTAATCAGTTTTATCTCTTCTGAATTTCTTTTCTTTTATCACTGTAATAGAGTCCTCCATTTTACTCAGATTGTCATTAATTTTATCTCTAGCCATTATAAAAGAAGAAGAATCTTTATATTTCACCAAATCACTTTCAATCATTTTAATAGATTCCTCCAAAGTTAACATCTTGGCTTCCTCTCTCTTCACAATCAAATTCATCAGCTTAATAGAACAGTCACTCAGAATATTGTCCCATTCTTTTACAAATTCAGGGTCATATTCCGTAGTAGGGCGCTTCTTGATGCGCAAACCTCTTGGAATCATATTGCTGCTTATATAAGCCTGATGCTAATCAGAATGGTCGTTCTAACATTTCTCGTACTGAGAAACAGGCACTTGATTTGTTATCTGCTAATGTCAATATCGTGGTAAGAAATTCTGACAAGGGGGGATCTGTGACCATATTAGATACTGGGCTGTATGAAAGAGAGGTGAGGACTATGCTTTTTAATAGTGAAGTATACAAGGGAATTAATTATAACCCTACAGATAACATCAGAATGGAATTACAGGAATTGTTACATAGGGGTTTTAGTTTGGGAATTATTAATCAAAAACAATGTGAATTTTTCTGTCCTTTATATCCCAGAGTTCCTTTGTTACATGCACTTCCAAAAGTTCATAAGGAGGTTTTTCCACCTTTGTTTCGTCCTATCATATCGGGCATAGGATCTCTTAATGAAAACTTGTCAGAATGGTTGGATGCAAGATTAAAACCTCTAGCCACTATTTCACCTAGCTATGTGCAGGATTCCAAGCATGTTCTTAGTATTTTTTCTCAGGTGGAATGGCGAAGTTCCTTTTGTTGGCTTACTTGTGATGTACAAAGTTTGTACACTTCCATCCCACACGATTTGGCTATTTTGGCTCTTACTACTTATTTACAGAAATACAGTAATTTTTCAGAAGATTTGCAGATGTATTTGATTGAAGTGACCTATTTTTTGTTAAAAAACAATTTTTTTTCTTTTTTGGATGATCTTTATTTACAGGTGCAAGGCTGTTCCATGGGTTCCAAGTTTTCACCGTCTCTTGCTAATATTTTTATGGCCTGGTGGGAGGAGGAGTATATTTTTTCTGAAAAAAATCCTTTTTCTTCTGATATTTTTCTTTTTTTGAGATTTATTGATGATGTTATAATTGTGTGGGATGGTGATGTATTTAATATTGAGAATTTCATGTTTTATATTAATAATAATCCATGCAATATACGTTTCACACATCAATTTGATGCCAAGACAATTTCGTTTTTGGATATTCTTTTGTCGGCAAATTTGGAAGATAGAAAGATTGATTGTGATATTTTTAGAAAACCTACGGCAGGTAATTCACTGTTACACGCATCTAGCTGCCATCCACGTTATGTTATAGCCAATATACCTACAGGGGAGTTTGTAAGAGCAAAAAGAACATGTACCACGCCTAATTTATACGATAAACAATGTGAGATCATTGGTAAACGTTTTATAAAGAGGGGTTATACTAAGGTAGACATTCAGAAAGCTAAGCATAGAACGGATGAAAAAACTAGAGAGGATTATTTGCAGAAGGAAAGCAGAAAAACACCAAATTCTGTGGAGGGTCGGTCACCTATTGTTTTTTCAACTAATTTTAGTACTGACTACTACAGGATTGTTCATATTATTAAAAAATTCCTCCCTATTTTGTATGTTGATGATACATTAAAGAATATACTGAAGGATGGGATTAGATTTGTTTCAAGGAGGAATAAAACTATTGCTAATAAGGTATCTCCAAGTGATCATACTAGTGTCAATAGACATGCTAATAAATATTTTTCAGACAGTTCAGCAAGTATAACTAATTGGTTACCCACTTGTGGATCTTTTAAATGTGCTCAGAAAAACTGTGGACTATGTAGGTTTATGTGGAACACAGAAAAAATAGTATCTTCTGTTAATGGAAAGGAATTTAAAATAAAATCTTGTTTGAACTGTGGTTCTACTGGTGTGATCTATGTCATAACATGCGTGGATTGTAATATTCAGTATGTGGGAAATACTTCACGCACCTTGAGACGTCGTATTTCCGAGCACGTTTATGACGTAGGTCACACTACCACACTCAGTTTGTCTGCTGCTTCTCGACATTTTTTGCATATACATAAAGGAGATCTCAGAAACTTTAGGGTTAATGCCAAAGAGAAGGTGCAGACAAAAAGGGTAGGTGGAAATTTAAATGATTTATTATTACGCCGAGAGGCAAAATGGATGTTATTGTTACAAAGCAGTTCCAACGGGTATGAATATTAGGAGTGAGATTTTGAGTGTTTTGTAAGTGTGATTTTGACTTACTACCTCCTATTAATCAGCTGGCTATGTTTAGTCTTGATTGTTCCTTGACTTCCTTTGTTTCCCTTTATAAGCATGTGTTCAGATGTATTATGTGTTGTCTTAGAATAAGGACTGTTTTTTTGTCCGAAACGCGTCCAACTACACGTCCTGATGCGTCTCTTATCATGATGGAGAATCTTATGATTTTTTTAAATTTTGGAATAAAGGAATAAAATTTTTTTTAATCTAAGTGCCATATTAATGTAGAAATATGTGCTTCCATTCAAAGTATAAAATATTTATTTAAATACGTTTACAAAGGACATGACAAAGCCAACCTTGAAATTTCCCAAAATAACATCCAACATGATGAAACACACCAATTTAGGGATTCCAGATATGTTAGTGCACCTGAGGCTGCGTGGCGGATATTTGCTTTTCCTATGCATAAACAATCTCATGCCATCATTCGCCTAGCCGTACATCTGCCTAATTCTCAACCACTCTATTTTCATGAGAATGACTCTGCAGACAACATACATCAGAAGCTCAATTCAAATTCTACACTTATGGCGTATTTCAACCTTAATAAGATCGACCACAATGCACATAACTATTTCTACCGCGAAATTCCAGAACACTACGTTTGGAAACAAGGCACTTGGGAACAAAGAAAATGAGGGGGTCTCACAGTTATTGGAAGAATGTATACTGTTAGTGTGAAAGACCAAGAACATTACGTTTGTTGTTACTACATGTAAAAGCTGTTACCAGTTTTGACAGCATTAAAACCGTCAATGGAGTTATGCATGAAACCTTTAAGGATGCTGCGTTAGCACTTGGATTATTATTCGATGATAGCATCTGGAGACATACTTTAAGAGATGCTTGCATTCTTAACATGCCTTCCCAACTTAGAGACATGTTTGCTTATATCTGTATTTTTGGCCCCCCCAGTAATCCACTTGAATTGTGGAATGAATTTAAGGACCATTTTTTACAAGACTACTGTCATACATACCACAGCGACACTAAAGAGTGTATCGATTGTGAAGGATATGCTATGAAAGATGTCCAAGATGTCCTCATAGTCCATGGAAAAACTTTTGCTGATTTCAATTTACCACGCCCAGCAAAAAATATTAAACACCTCCTTAAACAATATGATAAGGATTATGAGTTAAAAAAAGCTGCAGAGATGAAAGAAACTCTTAATCATGAGCAACTTTTTGCCTACGATGTCATTACTGAAGCTTTACAAAATAGCAGTTTAACACCAAAGTGCTTTTTTCTCGATGGACCTGGTGGCAGTGGAAAGACCTACCTATACCATCTACTTACACATCATTTAAGAGAACAAGGAGAAATTGTGTCACCTGCAGCAACTACAGGAATAGCATCTAACTTGATACAAGGAGGCCGAACAATCCACTCTCTATGTGGCATACCTATTCCGATCAACGAAACATCTGTTTCCAGGATTAAAAACGATACAAATGCAGGAAAACATTTACAGAGTACAAAACTTTGTATTATTGATGAGTGCACTATGGTCCAAAAACATGCATTGAATGTGATAGATAGACTTCTACGTGACATCATGACAACAAATGTTGCTGAAAAAAATAAAACACCGTTTGGAGGTAAAGTTATTGTTCTTGGAGGAGACTTCAGACAATGTCTTCCCGTCATCGCTCATGGAACAAGAATAGACATTGTAGATTCCTGCATTAAATATTCAGAACATTGGTAACATTTTACCAGACTACCGCTAATTAACAACATGCGCTCCACTGATCCTGAATACAGCACTTGGTTGCTTAAACTTGGAAATGGTGAGCTGTCTAATGAACATAACCTTGGAGAGGATGTCATTGAAATTCCTCCAGACATGCTTTGCACTGGCTCTATAGTAACCGAGATCTTTGGAGACCATATTTGCATTGATGTTAATGACAAACAAAGCCTCAACACTGCTGCATCACATGCTATACTATGTCCAAAAAATGATGACGTAGATTTTCTGAACTGTAAAGTAATGGATCGCATCAGTGGTGATTATACTGTATATACAAGCGATGATTCTGTCGATGCTGATGAGGCAGAGGAATGTGAAAACTACCCAGTTGAATTTTTAAACTCTCTGACACCATCAGGAATGCCATCACATCTCTTAAAACTGGCACCATTGTGATGCTATTAAAAAAAACCTAAACACCAAGATAGGTCTCTGCAATGGCACTCGCCTGATTGTCATTGCCTTACTCCGCAACATCATACAGGCTAAAGTGATTACTGGCTCAGCTGAAGGAGACATTGTGTTTATTCCACGCATCGATTTGTGTCCTTCAGAAACTGGGTTACCTGTTAAATTAAAACGTCGACAGTTTCCTCTAAAACCTGCTTTTGCTATGACCATTAACAAATCCCAAGGACAGACCTTCAATCAAGTTGGCATTTTTTTTGCCCGAACCTGTATTTGCCCATGGACAATTGTATGTTGCATTCTCCCGAGTAAAGCAACGCAGCAACGTTAGGGTCAAAGTGGTGGATACACCACTTCAAGGACAATTGCTACCTAATAGGCCAAAAATCTTCACTAGAAATGTCATTTACAAAAACGTCTTACTTTAAACTATTTAAGTTGGTTTTGGAATGGATAGATATATAGATATATAAATGATAGTTACATTCTAAATAGATATAGATAATAGACTTCTAAGACTTCTATACATAGCTTGATATATGTTATATATGTATATAGATATTCTAAGCAGATAGATATATCATACACCAATTATCTCTTTCACATATATGTCATAGACACATTTAAATCCATAGAAACATACATACGTATAGGTATATATAGATTAAAAAAAATAAAATAAAAATACAAAAAGAAAAAAAATTTAGGCACGCATACGCAGATTTCAACGACATAGCTAACACATACCTTATTTTTCGGACTATAAGACGCACCGGACCATAAGACGCACCCCAATTTTAAGAAGGAAAATAGGGAAAAAAATAATAATGTGGCAAATGGGGGTCCGTCTTACAGTCCGAATTCAGCTTACCTGGGAAGGGATCCAGCACAGGTGGAGGAGTGGTCATAGAGGTCATTCAGTGGTCCAGGCTGGTGCGGTGGTGGCGGCTCTGTGCTGGGGCAGGTGGGCTGTGCTGGGGCAGCTGGGCTGTACTGGGGCAGGTGGGCTGTGCTGGGGCAGCTGGGCTGGGGCAGCTGGGCTGTGCTGGGGTAGGTGGGCTGTGCTGGGGCAGCTGTCCTGGGGCAGGTGGGATGTGCTGGGGCAAGTGGGCTGTGCTGAGGCAAGTGGGCTGGGGCAGATGGGCTGTGCTGGGCTGGGGCAAGTGTGCTGTTCTGGGTTGGGGCAAGTGGGCTGTGCTGGGCTGGGGCAGCTGGGCTCTGCGGGGTGAAGGTGGCGGCGGGCTGTGCTCCGGTGCAGGGACGGCGCCTCCGCCGGCATTTCCTCGCAGCCCGGAGGCCCCTGCACATCCGCTGCTGGCTGCCGCCATGTTGCGGTGGCCTCCGGGAACATGGACGCCGGGAAGATGGCCGCCGTTCCGGGGATGGCACATGTGCGGGTTCAGATCTCGTCCTGAGATCTCGGGAGATGAGATTCAAATCTCGGCAATGAGATCTCCGGGCTGCGAGGAAATGCCAGCGGAGCCGCCCCTGCACCGGAGCACAGCCCGCTGCCACCACCACACCGCAGAGCCCCGTCCGCTGCCAACACCGCACCGCAGAGCCCCGCGGCACCTGCACCAGCCTCCAGCCATGAATGGAGGTTAGTATATTGCGACCATAAGACGCACCCCCCACTTTCCCCCAAAATTTTTGGGGAAAAAGGTGCGTCTTATGGTCGGAAAAATACGGTACCTACATTTCTTAAGTAATGATAATTAATTTTTTATTTATTTATTGAGAACTATTATCTCAATAGCACTTTACATACGTCAGTAATACTGTCCCTCTTGAGGCTCACTATGTAAATATCCTATCCACATAAAAATATAGGTGTGATACATTTACGCATAATTCTCAATATTACTGTAACACACATTAAGTATAAGAGGGGAGATGTGTATCATCAAAATTTTTTCATTTGGTGATATGAACCCGGATGTCAAGGTCCAGCATCATATTTGCTGCTGAGATATGTTATTTCCTCTTTTAACAGGGCTGGGTTTTTGTGAACAGCTAAAGAGATAGGCGGGATGGCTGTTCACCACATCTGCTTCTCAAGGTGTGCTGCTCACAGTGCCGCACAACACAAGGTCAACGCTACATCACTATCCTCCCGATGCGATAGCATCGGGCCTTAATCTAGTACTACATACATACTTCATATATACTACATTCATACAACATGCATACATACTACATACATACTACATATATACTACATTCATACAACATACATACATACATAGTACATACTACATACATACAACATACATAAAGCATGCTACAGACATACAACATACATACTACATGCATACTACATACATACTACATAAAATACATTCATACATTCATACAATGCATGCATAGACACACAGTACATATAACATAGAGTATATACTCACCATCACTTGTCACTTTGATCCCTGAAGCCAGTGTCATCTGTAAAAAATATTAAAGTAACAAACAACCAATATACTCCCTGATCCGCAGAAATCCACGAGTGTCCCACGACAATCTCCCGTGGAGAACAGCAGCATCAGCTGATGTGACCGCTCTCTAGGCGCACCAGGAATACAATGACGGGAGGTAGGTATCCTTCCACACTGTATTCCTCCACCACTGTAAAAAAATAGTCCCTAGTCTCACTTTTGGCATTGCTGTGTGAGAAAGTTTGCCATAAAGTGAGACCAGTGAACTATAGCAACCTCTCAGTGATGCACTGCAGGAGAGCGTCGTGGGATACTCGTGGATTTCTGCAGATCAGGGAGTATATTGGATGTTTGTTATTTTAATATTTTTTACAGTGTGATGACTATGGCTTCGGGGATCAAAGTGACAAGTGATGGTATGTACTCTATGTTATATGTACTGAATGTCTATATGTATCTATTGTATGAATGTATGAATGTATTGTATGTAGTATGTATGTTGGTTGTATGTTGTATGTATGTAGCATGTTGTATGTATGTTGTATGTATGTAGTAAGTATGTAGTATGTATGTATGTATGTTGTATGAATGTAGTATATATGTAGTATGTATGTATGTTGTATGAATGTAGTATATATGTAGTATGTATGTATGTTGTATGAATGTAGTATATATGTAGTATGTATGTAGTATGTATGTTGTATGAATGTAGTATATATGTAGTATGCATGTATTATGTAGTATGTATGTTGTATGAATGTAGTATATATGTAGTGTGTATGTAGTATGTAGTATGTATGTATGTATGTTGTATGAATGTAGTATATATGTAGTATGTATGTATTATGTAGTATGTATGCTGTATGAATGTAGTATATATGTAGCATGTATGTAGTATGTATGTATGTTGTATGAATATAGTATATATGAAGTATGTATGTAGTATGCAGTATGTATGTATGTTGTATGAATGTAGTATGCATGTAGTATGCATGTAGTATGTATGTTTTTTTTTTTACATTCAACACATTAGCCGGATGATGGGACTACTACTAATGTGTCAATCACTGTTATTGTAGCAGGCATAGCCCAATGGGACTTGTAGTCCCATCGGACAATGCCTGCACACACACACAACCCCTGGCAGGCCCGCACAGACCCCCGGCAGCCCGCACAGACCCCCGGCAGGCCCGCACAGACCCCCGGCAGCCCGCACAGACCCCCGGCAGGCCCGTACAAACCCCCGGCAGGCCGCACAGACCTTCGGCAGGCCCGCAAGACCTCCGGCAGCCCGCACAGACCCCCGGCAGGCCCGTACAGACCCCTGGCAGGCCCGCACAGACCCCCGGCAGCCCGCACACACCACCGGCAGGCCCGTACAGACCCCCGGCAGACCCCCACAGACCCCCGGCAGACCCCCACAGACCCCCGGCAGCCCGCACAGACCCCCAGCAGGCCCGCACAGACCGTGCATCATGATGACATAATTTTAGCAGCCAATCACAGCCATGCCATTAGTTAACATGGCTAACACAACTGGCTTATTGCATTATGGGAACTTCCGATTCCGGTATTCGATATTGTAAAAATATCGGAACTCAGTATCGGAACTCCAATACAGCGAATATCGGCCGATACCCGATATTTGCAGTATCGGAATGCTCAACACTAATTATTATTAAAAACCAAAAATGTAATATAGTAATAATAGACAAAAATGATAAAATTAAAGTTACAACAATGCCAGGAGCAAGAAACTCTACAAATAGACGAAAACAAGCCAGGAGTCAAATTCAGTAGTTCTGGGGGGGGGAGGGGGTGACCAGTCCGGTAGTCCTAGTGATAAGGAAGTGGATTACACCTTCTACATAAACAATAACTAATTAAACAATAAACAATCACTATTTAATTGTTTATGTTGACACTAGTCAACATAAATAATGTTGTTGTTTTTACTTCCAACACTGTACAAAAAAGCATGTTTTTACCTGTCACAGGTGTGCCATCTATATCAGAGGTATATAAAGACACGCTCATATTCGAATGCGACGTTGTGTCAAAATTTCAAAGCAATCGGTGAACTTTCAGAGATTTAAGATTTTGAACAAATGGACATTTACATTTTTATTTATATAGAATATTCTACCAGACCACATTTATTTCCCATAGTAGGCGAACTAATGAAAAATGAAAATATAACTCAGTCTTTCACTTTTATAAGTTTTTAAGCTCACATCCCTAGTGTAAAATATGGGACTCCTAGATATCGTTGAATTGCTCACAATAAATATCTAAAGCGTCATAACATTCTCAATGTATAAATGATGCTATCTCCAACTCCTCCGTCCCAAAATCCAACAACCATAAAAACCGTCAAGCAGTAATTGTTTTTTTCTTCAATGACAATTTATGGTCATTGGATATATTTGTAAACATCGATATAATGCAAAAATTGAGCAATGAAAACATGTTATGTTCACCCCGAGTGGCAATAATAACTGAGTCTTTATCCCTTCATTAAGAGAAAAATCACGGTACTCCTCACATAGGGTCAAAAACCATAGATACAGTCATATGTAAAAGTTTGGGCACCCCTATTAATGTTAACCTTTTTTCTTTATAACAATTTTGTTTTTTGCAACAGCTATTTCCGTTTCATATATCTAATAACTGATGGACTCAGTTATATTTCTGGATTCAAATAAGGTTTATTGTACTAACAGAAAATGTGCAATCTGCATTTAAACAAAATTTGACCGGTGCAAAAGTATGGGCACCCTTATCATTTTCTTGATTTGAACACTCCTAACTACTTTTTACTGACTTCCTGAAGCACTAAATTGGTTTTGTAACCTCATTGCGCTTTGAACTTCATAGCCAGGTGTATCAAATCATGAGAAAAGGTATTTAAGGTGGCCACTTGCAAGTAGTTCTCCTATTTGATTCTCCTATGAAGAGTGGCATCATGGGCTCCTCAAAACAACTCTGAAATGATCTGAAAACAAAGATTATTCAACATAGCTTTTCAGGGGAAGGATACAAAAAGTTGTCTCAGAGATTTAACCTGTCAGTTTCCACTGTGAGGAACATAGTAAGGAAATGGAAGAACACAGGTACAGTTCTTGTTAAGCCCAGAAGTGGCAGGCCAAGAAAAATATCAGAAAGGCAGAGAAGAAGAATGGTGAGAACAGTCAAGGACAATCCACAGACCACCTCCAAAGACCTGCAGCATCATCTTGCTGCAGATGGTGTCACTGTGCATCGGTCAACAATACAGCGCACTTTGCACAAGGAGAAGCTGTATGGGAGAGTGATGCGAAAGAAGCCGTTTCTGCAAGCACGCCACAAACAGAGTCGCCTGAGGTATGCAAAAGCACATTTGGACAAGCCAGTTACATTTTGGAAGAAGGTCCTGTGGACTGATGAAACAAAGATTGAGTTGTTTGGTCATACAAAAAGGCGTTATGCATGCACTGTATTGTTGACCGATGCACAGTGACACCATCTGCAGCAAGATGATGCTGCAGATCTTTGGAGGTGGTCTGTGGATTGTCCTTGACTGTTCTCACCATTCTTCTTCTCTGCCTTTCTGATATTTTTCTTGGCCTGCCACTTCTGGGCTTAACAAGAACTGTACCTGTGTTCTTCCATTTCCTTATTATGTTCCTCACAGTGGAAACTGACAGGTTAAATCTCTGAGACAACTTTTTGTATCCGTCCCCTGAAAAGCTATGTTGAATAATCTTTGTTTTCAGATCATTTGAGAGTTGTTTTGAGGAGCCCATGATGCCACTCTTCATAGGAGAATCAAATAGGAGAACTACTTGCAAGTGGCCACCTTAAATACCTTTTCTCATGATTTGATACACCTGGCTATGAAGTTCAAAGCTCAATGAGGTTACAAAACCAATTTAGTGCTTCAGGAAGTCAGTAAAAAGTAGTTAGGAGTGTTCAAATCAAGAAAATGATAAGGGTGCCTATACTTTTGCACTGGTCAAATTTTGTTTAAATGCAGATTGCACATTTTCTGTTAGTACAATAAACCTCATTTGAATCCAGAAATATAACTGAGCCCATCAGTTATTAGATATATGAAACTGAAATAGCTGTTGCAAAAACCAAAATTGTTATAAAGAAAAAAGGTTAACATTAATAAGGGTGCCCAAACTTTTACATATGACTGTATATTCAGAAAAAAACTTGATGCTCAGAATGCATAGAAACTTTTCAAAATTTTAATGGCAGTCCAAAAATAGTCCAAGTGCAGTCAAGATTCCAGCATGATTGCTATAAATGTGCAGAAAACCAGACATTTTATCTGTATTCTTGAGTATATAATCATAAGTCATATGATAGAGTATAAAGGGCTGGTAACATGTTAAATAGACCTAGGAGGATACAAGATCCAGCAAAGTGTACCATCTGTGAATATCAATGAATACAAAGGGAGAGAAGACCACTTATGATGTAATATTTATTCTCAGGGGAAATTAAGAACATGCCATGTACATCAAACCTACCCAAATTCATAGGAGCAACAATTGTAGGTGGCGTATTGAATGCGGTATTCACCTCTGTTTCTAGTGTGTGCCATAGTCCTATATAAGTCCCAGATGTTTAAAGGCGGGGGGCAGGACTAACGTGGGGTAAGCTACCAATGGAAGCAAAGTGTCTCCAGTGTCACAGGATGTGATGTCATTCGTGAGTGGTAGGAGTATAGAAGGAGGTGTGGCCTGCATATCATCACGTGCACAGCATGCGCACCAGAGAGTTGAAGTATGCGTTCCACCAGTGATGACGTGGAGCTGGACGCAGGAAAATGCTGGTATGCATCTCATCAGGAGAGTTCATGCATCTCAGCAGCCATCATAAGGCTTGTGATGTTGTGAAGAAGACGTTGTGAAGAAGACACTAATCGGATCACAATGAGCCAAAAAGGATAATACTATAAGCCCATAATAATGGAGCAGAAATGAATTACATCTGGCTCTGAAAAGAGAGGAGAAAACATCATATACGTTATATATCTTATCACAAAAGAGAACAGCTGTAAAGACACCCTGTAAATAGCAATATGGTTAGCATCCATTATGTACAAACAACCTCAATACCCTTAAATAGCAAGAAAATTAAGAGAAGTCCATATTAGTCATTCTGATTTATATAAATGCAAAAAGATCATAGTCCCGGTTTAAGATTTTTGGAGAAAGAGATTGGAATTCATAGATCAAAAAGGCTTCCCTATGTTTTAGTAAGCATATTTGGTCACCACCATGTCTGGGAGGGGGAACATATTCAATAACTTGAAATGTCAACTGTGAGACATTATGCCCAGCGGAAATGAAATGATGGGGTAATGGTTATAGAAATTTTTTACACCTGATGGTGGACTTGTGTTTGGGTATCCGATCCTTGATGGGTTTGGGTTGTTTCTCCTATATACAGAAGCCCCCAGGGACACTTGATAAGATACACAACACACGATGAATCACATGTTGAATAATCCCTGATGGCGTACCTTTGACCTGAAAAGGGATGGTGAATTGAATTGCCCCATGGTACATTGTTACCCTAATGACACTGAAGGCATGGAAAGTATGTGCAATGCAAAAATCACTGTGTACTCAATAAACTTTTAAATTAGGCGCACATTTGGAACATGGAAAGAATGGTCATTGTGGGTTATAGCTAAATTAGTGACGAAATGTACAGTTGGTGGAGAAAGGTTGAACTTGATGGACCTAAGTCTTTATTCAACCTACATAACTATATGTAACTGGTTGCTGGAATTCCCTGAAGGATGGATATGCTGTTTCTAAAATATTCCAGTGTTTGCAAATGGTCTTGTGTAATATGTAGGCAAAAGGGTGGTAGGTATGAACAAGTGGAATATGGTCAGCTACTGAAGATGAGTTGATGGAATTGAGTTAGAAGACTGTTGTAGTAAGTCAAGAGGATAAGTTTTTTCAATGAATGTATACCAGAGGCATAGCTAGGGTTTCGTTTCAGGGGGGTGAAACTTCTGAGTGGGCCCCTAACTAGGTAACTGTGATTACAACTCGGTGACGCACCCTAATAGTGGATGTAGGAGATGACTGCGCTGTTACTGAAAATAATCCCTATATAAAGACCAACATGGATATTACCGCAATATGATCAGTGGTAAATACCAGTCCTACAAAACATATGTGATTACTGCACAGGTATAGTTGGTGTCTTACCGCTGACGTTCTTTCTGATGGAATTGGTCACTTTTCACGTCTTTTCCATCTGGCCAAGACCGACATGACAACTCCTCCAGCCACGGCTCTGCTACAGAGAATACAACAATGACACGTTTCACTTCTCATATTCCAGCCCCATCACCATGTATCTCCAACCTGCACAATCCACTCATCCTGCTGATACCCCAATGCTGAGCCGCTGCTGCTGTATGTGTCCCTATTACTGCACCTGATATCCCAATGCTGAACTGCTGCTGCCGTATGTGTCCCTATTACTGCACTTGATACCCCAATACTGAGCTGCTGCTGCCGTATGTGTCCCTATTTCTACACCTGATACCCCAAAACTGAGCCTCTGCTGCCATATGTGTTCTTATTACTGCACTTGATACCCCAATACTGAGCCGCTGCTGCCATATGTGTCCCTATTACTGCACCTGATACCCCAATGCTGAGCCGCTGCTGCCGTATGTGTCCCTATTACTGCACCTGGTACCCCAATGCTGAGCCACTGCTGCCGTATGTGTCCCTATTACTGCACTTGACACCCCAATACTCAGCCTCTGCTGCTGTATGTGTCCTTATTACTGCACTTGACACCCCAATACTGAGCCTCTGCTGCCGTATGTGTTATGAATGAGTCACCATAGGAGGCAAAAACAGAAATGCTAGCTAAGTCCAGAAAACCAGAGAAGTTGGCAGCTATCGGATTGCAGACCCCTGAACCTATCAACAACAACTAGCAGTAGCCGTGGGGGGTTCCTACGATGCCCTAGACCCCTCGATCACAGCCGGAGAACTGCCTAGCCTAAAGACAGGAAGGGAAATCTAAACTGCCCCAGAGCAGACCCCAAAGCAATAGGCAGCCCCCAACATATAATGACAGTGAAGCAAGAAGAAAAAACACTAACACAGATAGAAAGATAGACTGAGCAAATGATGGGGCCCAAGCTAACTAGATAGGACAGGATAGGAAAGCTGCTGTCTGCAATCCCCGAAAAACCCTATGAAAATAAGAGCCAACAGACTGACAGGGAAAAAGGCCCTGAAGACGCTAGGCTTCAAAAAGACTATGTCAGTACTCAGGTATTTTCTGAAGACAGAGCAACCGACAAAAAAGGAATTCAGCTCACCCCAGCAGGGAATGGCAGAATCCAGAAAAACAAGGCAAACTAAAACCAAAACACAAATGCAAAAAGGCAAAGCAGAAAACTTAGCTTTTGAGGAGCAGGAATCAGACTGGTCTCCTAGAATTCCACAGAGAAATCACCAGCGAGGAGGAAGGGCGTCGGCTGCCTTATATCCAGTCAGAGATCCCCGTCGCCCAGTCATCCTCTCCCAGCTCAGGTGCTTGGTAATCAGCCTCACTACCTTCCTTCACCAGAAGAGGTAATTCATCAGACTTTAATGGTGAAGGGGAAAATGAACTCATAACAGTACCTCCCCCTTGAGGAGGGGTCACCGAACCCTCATCCACGCCACCAGGGCGATCAGGGTGAGCCCGATGAAAGGCACGCACCAATCTTTTGGCATGAATATCAGAGGCAGAGACCCAGGAATTATCCTCCTGACCATAACCCTTCCACTTAACCAAATACTGGAGTCTCCATCTAGCCAGACGGGAATCCAGTATCTTCTCTACCTCATATTCCATGTTACCTTCAACCAATACAGGGTCCGGAGGTGCCACCCCAGGAACAACTGGTTCAACAAACCTCTTCAACAAGGACTTATGAAACACATTATGGATTTTAAATGTGACAGGAAGAGCCAACCGAAAAGAGACCGGATTAATGATCTCCAAAATCTTGTAAGGCCCAATAAATCTAGCCTTAAACTTAGGAGAAGCTACCTTCATAGCGATATTTTTTGATGATAACCAAACCATATCACCCACCTTAAACTGGGGACCAACGGTCCTATGTCGGTTGGAAAACCGCTGGGCCTTTTCCTGGAAGAGAGATAACTTATCCACCACTTGGTCTCAGATCTGGTGCATTCTCTCCACCACAGTGTCAACACCTGGGCAGGCAAAAGGCTCCACCTGCCCTGAAGAAAATCGAGGATGAAACCCAAAGTTACAAAAAAAAGGTGACATCAAGGTGGCAGAACTAGCTCTATTATTTAAAGCAAATTCGGCCAAGGGCAAAAATGAAACCCAATCATCCTGATCAGCGGAAATAAAACATCTCAAATACGACTCCAAGGTCTGGTTTGTTCTCTCCGTCTGCCCATTGGTCTGAGGGTGAAACGCAGAGGAGAAGGACAACTGAATTCCCAGCTTGGAACAGAACGTCCCCCAAAATCTAGACACAAACTGAACTCCTCTGTCAGATACAATGTTCTCAGGAATCCCGTGCAAGCGAACCACCTGTTGCAAAATCACCCAAATAACAGTCATTCTCTGAGAGACAGGCATATCAGAGATGAAATCCATTGAAATATGGGTCCATGGCCTCCTGGAGACCGGCAAAGGCATCAACAACCCACTAGAGCGAGAACAAGGTTTAGACCGGGAGCAAGTCCCACAGAACTGCACAAAATTCCTGACATCACGAGACAAGGCGGGCCACCAAAAAGACCGACTCACCAGATCTCTAGTACCAAAAATACCTGGATGACCAGCCAATGCAGAGCAATGAACTTCAGACATCACTATCTTCTTCCACTGGTCAGGAACATACAACTTTCCACTGGGACAACGCTCAGGTTTGTCCTCCTGGAACTCTTCCAGAGCGCGTCTCAAATCGGGTGAGATGGCAGAAAGAACTACCCCTTCGCCTAAGATGGTAGCAGGCTTGGACACCACAGGAGAATCAGCAAAGAAGCTCCTAGAAAGAGCGTCAGCCTTGACATTCTTAGTGCCAGGAAGAAAAGAGACCACAAAATCAAAACGTGTAAAAAACAAGGCCCATCTAGCCTGTCTAGGGTTCAAGCGTTTGGCCAACTCCAGGTAAATCAAATTCTTGTGGTCAGTGAGGACCACGACTTGATGTTTAACTCCCTCCAACCAATGTCTCCACTCCTCAAATGCCCATTTCATGGCCAACAGTTCCCGATTCCCCACATCATAGTTACGTTCAGATGGGGAGAACTTTCGGGAAAAGAAAGCACAGGGATTAATTTTAGATGTTACAGGATCCTTTTGGGACAAAACAGCTCCTGCACCAATCTCAGAAGCGTCCATCTCTATCTGGAACGGGAGTGAGACATCAGGTTGCCGCAAAACCGGGGCAGAAATGAATCTTTGGTTCAGCTCCTGAAAGGAAGAAACAGCCTCCGGAGACCATTTCAACACATCAGCACCCTTCTTAGTCAGATCAGTCAATGGCTTGGCAATACTAGAAAATTTTGCTATAAATTTCTGATAAAAATTAGCAAAACCCAAAAACTTCTGAAGGGCCTTCAAAGAAGTGGGCTGAACCCAATCATAAATGGCCTGTACCTTGGCCGGATCCATTTCAATAGTTGACGGAGACAAAATAAATCCAAAAAATGAAATCCTCTGTACACCAAAAAGGCATTTCGATCCTTTGACATACAGGGAATTCTCCCGCAAGATCCGGAACACCGTCCGAACATGTTCCACATGAGAATCCCAATCCTTTGAGAAGATCAAAATATCATCCAGATAGATAATCAAAAATTTATCCACAAAGTCTCGGAAAATGTCGTTCATGAAGCACAGGAAGACAGAAGGGTCATTAGTGAGCCCAAAAGGCATCACCAAGTACTCAAAATGTCCCTCTGGAGTATTAAACGCCGTCTTCCATTCATCCCCATGCTTAATGCGGATAAGATTATACGCCCCCCTGAGGTCAAACTTGGTAAACCAGCAAGCACCTTTAACTCTGGGGAATAGATCTGAAATCAGGGGTAACGGATACTGATATTTAATAGTAATTTTGTTGAGGGCACGATTATCAATACAAGGCCTTAATGAACCATCCTTTTTGGCCACGAAAAAAAAAACAGCACCTAATGGTGAAGAGGATGGTCTAATATGACCCTTCTCCAACGCCTCCTTAATATAGGATCGCATAGCCTCGTGCTCGGGTACAGATAAATTGAAGAGCCGACCCTTGGGAAATTTACACCCCGGGTTCAGTTCAATTGCACAGTCATAACTCCTATGAGGAGGCAAAGACGCAGACTCATTCTCACTAAATACATCATAAAAGTCCGCCAAATAGTCAGGAACATCATGCGACTGAGGAGAGGTGGAAAAAACCGGAGCCTCACTAAGGGCACACCGACAACCCCAACTCACCACAGACACAGATTTCCAGTCCAAAACTGGATTATGAATTTGCAACCAGGGAAACCCCAGAACAATAGTATCATGCAAATTATGCAACACCAAAAATCTGCAATTTTCTTGATGGTTTGGGGCGACCCGCATTACCACCTGGGTTCAAAACTGAGGTTTATTTTTCGTCAAAGGAGTAGCATCAATCCCCCTCAAAGGGATAGGCGTCCGCAGAGGTGTCATAGGAAATCCACAATGTTTAGCAAAATCCAAGTCCATTAGGTTCAGGGCTGCTCCCGAATCCACAAAAGCCTTGGCGGAAAATGTGGACAGGGAGCAGATCAGAGTAATTGCCAGAAGAAACTTAGGTTGAACACCACCCACAGAAAACATGTGTGCAAAATGTTTCTCTCGTTTAGGACAGACAGAAATAATATGCGAGGCATCTCCACAAAAAAAACACAGCTTATTACGCTTTCTGAACTCCTGACGTTGCTCCCTGGACAAAACTCTATCACATTGCATAGGTTCAGACACTTGTTCAACAGATGGCAACACCTCTCGTGCAGTCCTGCGTTCACGTAAACGTCGATCAACCTGAATGGCTAATGACATAGAATCGTCCAGACCAGAGGGAACAGGAAATCCCACCATAGTATCTTTTACGGCTTCTGACAAACCCTTCCGAAAGAGAGCTGCCAAGGCATTATCATTCCAGGCAGTAAGGACCGCCCACTTTTGGAATTTTTGACAGTACAATTCTGCAGAATCTCAACCCTGGCTCAATGCCAACAGGGTCTTTTCAGCCTGATCAATAGCATTAGGTTCATCATACAACAACCCCAAGGCTTGAAAAAATGCGTTCACATTAGTCAGACTAGGATCATCAGGTTTCAAAGAAAACGCCCAATCCTGGGGATCGCCAAGCAGCAAAGAGATGACAATTTTAACCTGCTGCCCGGAGCTCCCTGACGAGTTAGGCCTCAAGGCAAAAAATAATTTACAATTATTTTTGAAATTCAAAAATTTAGACCGATCCCCAAAAAACACATCAGGAGTAGGGATATTTGGTTCAGCAGCATGTGAATGAGCAAGGTAGGTGGAAATTCCCCGCACTTCCGCAGCGAGCTGCTCCACACGATCAGACAATTGCTTTATCTCCATTGAGAGAAAAAAAAAATTCCCCCTATTGCCTCAGAGATATAGAGGAAAAACTATACACAACTTTTTTTTTTTAATTCTTTCCTGCTAATGAGTACCCTAGGATCTGCGGTATGGCTGGTGATTCTGTTATGAATGAGTCACCATAGGAGGCAAAAACAGAAATGCTAGCTAAGTCCAGAAAACCAGAGAAGTTGGCAGCTATCAGATTGCAGACTCCTGAACCTATCAACAACAACTAGCAGTAGCCGTGGGGGGTTCCTACGATGCCCTAGACCCCTCGATCACAGCCGGAGAACTGCCTAGCCTAAAGACAGAAAGGGAAATCTAAACTGCCCCAGAGCAGACCCCAAAGCAATAGGCAGCCCCCAATATATAATGACGGTGAAGCAAGAAGAAAAAACACTAACACAGATAGAAAGATAGACTGAGCAAATGATGGGGCCCAAGCTAACTAGATAGGACAGGATAGGAAAGCTGCTGTCTGCAATCTGCGAAAAACCCTATGAAAATAAGAGCCAACAGACTGACAGGGAAAAAGGCCCTGAAGACGCTAGGCTTCAAAAAGACTATGTCAGTACTCAGGTATTTTCTGAAGACAGAGCAACCGACAAAAAAGGAATTCAGCTCACCCCAGCAGGGAATGGCAGAATAAGAAAAGCAAGGCAAACTAAAACCAAAACACAAATGCAAAAAGGCAAAGCAGAAAACTTAGCTTTTGAGGAGCAGGAATCAGACTGGTCTCCTAGAATTCCACAGAGAAATCACCAGCGAGGAGGAAGGGCGTCGGCTGCGTTATATCCAGTCAGAGATCCCCGTCGCCCAGTCATCCTCTCCCAGCTCAGGTGCTTGGTAATCAGCCTCACTACCTTCCTTCACCAGAAGAGGGAGTTCATCAGACCTCAATGGTGAAGGGGAAAATGAACTCATAACACGTATGTGTCCTTATTACTGCACCTGATACCCCAATGCTGAGCCGCTGCTGCCGTATGTGTCCCTATTACTGCACCTGATACCCCAATTCTGAGCCGCTGCTGCCGTATGTGCCCCTATTACTGCTCCTGATACTCCAATACTGTGCCGCTGCTGCCGTATGTGTCCCTATTACTGCACTTGATACCCCATTACTGAGCCGCTGATGCCGTATGTGTCCCTATTACTGCACTTGATACCCTAATACTGAGCCTCTGCTGCCGTATGTGTCCCTATTACTTCACTTGATACCCCAATACTGAGCTTCTGGTGCCGTATGTGTCCCTATTACTGCACTTGATACCCCAATACTGAGCCGCTGCTGCCGTATGTGTCCCTATTACTGCACTTGATACCCGAATACTGAGCCTCTGCTGCCGTATGTGTCCCTATTACTGCACCTGATACCCCAATGTTGAGCCGCTGCTGCCGTATGTGTCCCTATTACTGCACCTGATACCCCAATGCTGAGCCGCTGCTGCCGTATGTGTCCCTATTATTGCACCTGATACCCCAATACTGAGCCACTGCTGCTGTATGTGTCCCTATTACTGCACTTGATACCCCAATACTGAGCCGCTGCTGCCGTATGTGTCCCTATTACTGCACCTGATACCCCCTATACACACACGGCTCTGCTCCACACCCCCTATACACACAGCTCTGCTCTGTACACCTTGCACACACGCAGCTCTGTTCCATACACCTTGTACACATGCGGCTCTGTTCCGTACACCTTGTACACACGCAGCTCTGTTCGTACACCTTGTACACATGAGCCTCTGCTACGTACACGCTGTACACATGCGCCTCTGCTATGTACACGCTGTACACACGCGCCTCTGCTACGTACACACTGTACAAATGTGGCTCCGCTCCATACACCTTGTACACACCTGGTACCACTCCGTGCACTTGTACACATGCGGCTCTGCTCTGTACACCTTGTACACATGCAGCTCTGCTCCCTACACCCCTTACACACTCGGCTCTGCTCCATATACGCTGTACACATTCGGCTCTGCTCCGCACACCCCGTACACATGCGGCTCCGCACCATACACCTCGTACACATACGGCTCCAATCCATACACATTGCAAACACGGCTCCACTCAGTACACCACGTACACACACGGCTCTGCTCTGTACACCCCGACCCATACACTTGGCTCTGCTCCGTACACAAACGGCTCCGCTCACCCCATACACACGCGGCTCCACTCCTCTGTACACCTCATACATGCATATCTCTGCTCCGTACACCTTCTATACACGCTCTGCTCTGTACACCTCATACACACACAGCTCTGCTACATCCACCTTGTAAACCCCTCCAGAGCCCACACAGAAACTTACTTCACCTCATCCATGACAACCAGCGCAGCAGAGCCCTGCAGCCGCTGATCATGTGACCCCTTGACTCCGCCCCTCCCATGATCTCATCACAGGTCCTGTGCGCACAGAATAGCCCAGGATGACATTGCTGGCTGTGAGTGGGGGGCGCACTGCTGGCACCGGGGCCCCCCACCGCCTTCTTAGGGGCCCATAGCGGCTGGGCGGCAGAGTAGGGAGATCGATTCTCCCTGCTCTGCCGCAGAATGTAACTGTATGGGTGCGCTGTGCATGCCGATACAGTTACAGTAGCGTAGCTCTGGTGGGCCCCCTCAGAGCTCGGGGCCCGGGGCGACCGCCCCCCCTGTCCCCCCCAGTAGCTACGCTACTGATGTATACACATTTAATGATTGCTTACAATCTGTTTGACCCTTTGAAATTGTGATTTAGGAATCGACTTTATCATGGCTGCAGGATGGAAACATCTAAAATGTAGTAGACCATTTCGGTCTGTGTGTTTAGTATGCAAGTCTGCTGTTAAATGCCCCAGAGTGTCTTTAAGTATCATGGTGTCCAGAAAATTCATTTGATAGGTATCATGAGACATAGTGAATTCCAAGCCAGACAAAGAAGAATTAAAAAACATAAATAATAAATTGAGGGCTTCAAGTGGACCCCTCCATATGCAAAAAAAATCATCAATACAGCATTCCCATAGCATTGAAAGTGTTTGAAAAAGAATGTTTGGGTAAACAACCAATTCTTCTAAAGTAGCCATGTTATTATTTGCATATGGGGGCCAAATTTGAGCTCATGGCCGTGCCTTTAATTTGTAAGTAACTTGAGTCTTGAAACAAAAAAATATTTTTTAGTAAGTACCAGAGTCAATAATTCAATACAAAGTTCAATAACCTCTGGATTCATTTGTGATTGAAGTAGTAGCTCATGTACTGATTTGATATCCAGAGTGTGGGGGAAAGAAGGGTATAAATTGTTAACATTGAAAGTAACTAAAATCGCCTCAGGAGAGATTGGTTTCAAATCAGTAATGCTCTTGAGAAAAGCTCCTGTATCAAGGAGAAATTAACTATTTTTGATAAGAGGAGTAAGTATCTTTTCTAGACAAATTGACAGGGGTGAAAGTAAAGACTCAATAGAAGCTACAGTACAGTACAGTACAGTATATAGAATAGAGGTGTTATGGGATGTTTCTTAAAAAGGAAATCTCGGGTTTTTGAATCTACGGTGCCATTAGCCACATTCTTGTCCAAGACAGTAGTGATTAGTTAACTTAAGTGATGTGTGGGATCGCTAGGGAGTACCTGATACACTGTGAAATGATTTAGTTGTCTCTTAACTTCCTGGAGATAATTAAGTTTGTTCATCACGACTATCGCCCCGCTTTTATTAGTGGGTTTTATAATCAAATTTTTATCTTCCTGAAGAGACCTGAAGGTTTGTTGATCTAAGATGGAAGGGTTAAGTTGATAGTGGAAGCTAGCCCTGTCAATGTTGGAACATAAATCTGGAAATGCTTTATCAATGAAACCTACCGTATTTTTCGCTTTATAAGACGCACTTTTGTTCCCCCAAATTTTGGGGGAAAGTAGGGGGTGCGTCTTATAATCCGAATATACGGGGGAGGGGGGGTGTATATATATATATATATACTGCAGGGTCCAGGGGAGGTGGGGGCAGCTTTGGAGCGGTGCTGTGAGCTGGTAAAAGCTGCCGGAGGGAGCCTTTGATCTCCTGCTCCCGCTCATATAATTTGCACTGCCGCTGTCCATCACCATGGTGCTGAAACCGTACCACGGTGACTGGCTGGGGGAGCGGCGCATATTATAGCTGCCTGCGCCCTCCTTTGATCGCACATGATCCCCTGTGTTAGATATCGCCCCCATGCTGCTGCCCATAGTAAAATAAAAAACTCTTTCCTTACCTCCTCCAGCACTGATCAACCAGTGTCTCTGCTGCCGCTGTCATCAGGCACGCAGAGATGATATCACTCTGCTGTGCTGATCACATGACCGGCACTGAGAACCAGGAAGTGGAGGAGGAGCTCAACCACACTGAGGGAGACACGAGGAGGGACAGCGCTGAGAAGGTAAGGAAAGAGTTTATTTTACTAAAAGCAGCAGCATGGAGGCGATATCTAACACAGGGGGCCGTGTGTCAGCCACAGGGGGCCAGTGTGCCAGCCACAGGGGGCCGTGTGTCAGCCACAGGGGGCCAGTGTGCCAGCCACAGGGGGCCAGTGTGCCAGCCACAGGGGGGTGTGTGCCAGCCACAGGGGGCCAGTGTGCCAGCCACAGGGGGCCGTGTGTCAGCCACAGGGGGCCAGTGTGTCAGCCACAGGGGGCCAGTGTGCCAGCCACAGGGGGCCGTGTGCCAGCCACAGGGGGCCGTGTGTCAGCCACAGGGGGCCGTGTGTCAGCCACAGGGGGCCAGTGTGCCAGCCACAGGGGGCCAGTGTGCCAGCCACAGGGGGCCGTGTTTCAGCCACAGTGGGCCGTGTTTCAGCCACAGGGGGCCGGTGTGCCAGCCACAGGGGGCCCGTGTGCCAGCCACAGGGGGCCCGTGTGCCAGCACAAGGGGGCTATATTCAATATAAGGTGGCCATATCCAGATTAAGGGGGCTAATTTTAGGATGGGGGGCTATGAGGGACATATACCCTATATGATTTGTTAGACGGACACTGTCATTATAAGACGGACCCCATTTATTAAAAAATTCTCTATTCCTTCCCCACATTTGGGGGTGCGTCTTATAATCAGGTACGTCTTATAAAGCGAAAAATACGGTATAAATGTTTCTAATGCATGACTAATGCATGACTACCCTGAGGAGGTCTACATGAATTCTAAGGATATACTCCTAAGCTCGTAGCAGTAACTAATGCCCTGTTGTCAGGAGAGGATAGGGAAGGGGTGTGAAGATTTGCCCCCTCTTTTGAAAGATGGGCTTATAACGGTAATATACAATAGAACTGTTGTAGTTCCATGTCTAAGGTAAAAGTTTTACATTTATACATTGGGTAAAATTATAGGCTCTTTTGTAGTACAGATAATTAACAATATTCAAAGACCTTGAAGAAATATTTACCACCATTGGTGATGTACGCAGGAGTGGGTTGCTCGAACTGAGTCCATATTTCCCCATACGTTGGCCCCCTCATATGGTCCTCTTCATCTTTTTTGCTTGACTAAAAAATGAACAAAATTTACAAAGGATATTTGAGCCTGATGTGGATAGATCTGTAGAGGATCTGGTCAATCTTGGATAATTTCTCCTGGGCATATGTCTGAACATCTGTAAACTCTATCCTGTTCATAGTCCTCGATGTCTCCCACAAATTTTGTTCTGTTCTTACTTTGTGTCCCAACGATATTGTTCGATGATAGCTTTAAGTTTGTTTTTCAAAGCACTGAATTCTTCTGTAGTAATAATAGAAGACAATTGTGTTCCAATATTGGTAATTTGTTCCTTTGTGGATATAATAGCCTTTTATAAGTAGTCCATGAGCAAAGTCATGAGGTCAAAGAAACATTTATTTAATATTTGTTCAAATTTAACACAATATTTTGGTTGACGTAAGGTGCACAAGTAGGGTCTCCAGCCCACGTAATATTATGAAAGAACTTGGCACTCAAATGGCAAAGTGGATTAGATCCTTTGTTTTATTTGCATCCTAATTGTATGTTAAACGTTTTCGATCCGACAACGGATCTTCATCAGAACTTCTCTAAAAATGCATATATACAAAAATAGAAACAAATCTATGTTATTGAGTGTCATATTTAGAGAAGAAAACAAACATTACAATGCATACTTCAAGAAACAAGGTTGAACTATTTATCAAGGAATATAAATCTTGTCAAACAGTATCTTGAAGGTGAATCCCAGGTGTGAAGTGATCCGTGAGGTAGGGTATATAAAACGATGTTAAGGAGATATCCGCCAAAATTACCTCTAAAATCTATAAAATCTACATCATAGGTGAAAACATGATCAAGGATATTATGGAGTTCCGGTAACAAGGTGCCAACCATAAAGTGAAAGGTGACAGTAATACACGTGATGTGTAAAATATGACTTTCCTAAAAAAGAGCAAAGAAAGAATCATATATAGCGGGATCTTTAAATTATTATAATATGCAGAAAAACGCTCAATAGTAGTAGTGCAAGTGAGTGAGCGCAGGAACATCTTTAGAGTGAATATAATAGTACCTGAATTAAATATTATATAAGGAGCGGTAATGCGCTGGTGTAGTGATCTAAGTCACTTATTTTGTATGGCGCTGCAATGACAAAAATGAAAAGGATTGCTCAATGTTGTTTAATGTATATCACTCCTGGTGCGATGTGGGAAATTATGTATTATGTTACCTGCTTCCTCTAGCCTTAAAAGATCCTGCGGTGTGACCGCTGAAGTGGAGGACGCCAGGGGAACCGCAGTGTGCCCGCTGAAGTGAAGGACACCAGGTCACTAGAATCTATTTCCGGGTTTATATGACCCGGCGGGGAAACTCCCCTAACCGCGTCATCATGTCTGTATCATACTGGCATAGCGGTTACGTGTAGCCTGGGGTGGACAAACCTGTCCACGTCATCGCGCCTGCGCATTGCAGATCCAGCGGTCATACTAATCAATGGAGGAGCGCGCCTGCGCTCTTACTCCTATCATGTGATAGTCAGGACAAGGAAAGAGGTGTGACTGAAAGTCACTGCGTAATGGCCACCCGATATATTAAACTTGCGCCTACATTATTTATTTTATTTCAATTTATTGTATATTAGGCTCATTTAAAAGATCTATTGTGGCTACATAGAAAAATAAAAAAATATTGACAAGACATTCTGATAAGGGAAAGCTAACACTGTTATTAAACTAATTGAATATATATTACCTGCGTTCTTAAAACAATTATAGGTAAAATGTCCCTAAGATTCTTTAGATTAAGGGGGGATGTATAGTAGGAATAAACTATATCAAATTGGTTTTGAACCTTGGCATATGGGGAAACGAATGACCTGTGTATATGTAAAGATGGCGGAGAAAATACTATACCAGGTGGGACAGTTGTGCCCGGTGAGGAAGTGAAGAGTCAATTCTAACGATTCTATATGAAAAAAGAAAAAACAATGGTCAAAATAAGTTCTTTAAAACACAAAGCATTCGAGATGTATACAATATCAGTCAACGACAATTCATATCACAGAAAACTCTGTGTGTCATAGTCTCTATTGAGTCCTTTGGGCTCCAAGGTTTGTAGAGTGAAAATCCAATAGGCCTCTCTTTTTTTGAGCTTCTTTGTCCTATCATACCCTCTTCTGTCGAGTTCAACTTGCTCCAATACTTGAAATTTCAATTGGGAAATATTATGTCCCTTCTCAAGAAAATGATATGGAAGTGGGAGATGAGATTTCTTACATCTTATATTAGATTTATGTTGTGAAATTCTGTCTTTCACCATCTGCGTGGTCTCCCCCACATAAGCTAGGCCACATGGGCATTTAATTAAATATACAACGTATGTTGATTCACACGTATAATACCCTTTAATAGGAATAGCCCTTCCTGTTTGTGGATGAAAAATTTGATCTCCTTTTTGTATATTATTACACTGCAGACAGGACAGACATGGAAATGTGCCCCGTTTTTGTGTCTGGAGAAACGTCTGTCTTGGTATCCTTGTGTTAGAGCCAATATCTGCTCTAACAAGCTTATCCTTTAAATTTCTTGGTCTCCAATAGCAGGGGAGAAATAGTTTCTGAAATTCCTCTATCTCTGGATAACTTCTAGGTAATAGACCCCAGTGTCTGTGGAGAAATAGTTTCTGAAATTCCTCTATCTCTGGATAACTTCTAGGTAATAGACCCCAGTGTCTGTGGAGAAATAGTTTCTGAAATTCCTCTATCTCTGGATAACTTCTAGGTAATAGACCCCAGTGTCTGTTTATAGTGGATTGTATCTTTCTCGAGTAAGGGTGGTATGTGTTGACAAAGGGTATACGTTTATCTGTTTTATTGGTTTTCTCAAATTGGCCTATCATGGATCTTGACTCAGTCAAAAGTTTTGCTGGTTAACCCCTTTCTGTAAATTTCTTTGTCATGTCAGTCAGTCTTTGAGCCTTTGTGGCTTCCTCCGAGACTATTCTATCTATCCTGCAGTATTGCGATCTGGGGATAGATTTTTTAACTGTGGATGGACAGAAGCTGTCAAAATGTAAAATGCTGTTCCTATTGGTTGGTTTGATATAAAGATCTATCCTTAGGGTCCCTAGTGAATCTTTGTTGATCAACGTATCTAAGAAATTCATCCTGTCTGTATCAAATTGTAGGGAAAATTTGAGTTCGGGCCATATGTTATTGATATGATGATCAAATTGTATAAGAGTGTCTAGGGGGCCATTCCACACACAAAAAATGTCATCTATGAATCTAAGCCATACCATAGAATGTTGTATATATAAAGGGTGGGTATAGACATACTCCTCCTCAAATGAAGCCATATAGGCAATAACATAGGGGGGCGCCACGTGTGACCCCATTGCGGTGCCCTGTTTCTGTACATAAAATGTGTCCTGAAAAAGAAAATAATTTTCTTTTAACACTAGCTCTAAGAGATCGGAACAGAGGTTGCGGATTCTAGTATCCATGTCTGCCTTTACCATCAAATTTTCCGTGGCTCTTAAACCCTTTTCATGTGTAATGGATGTATATAAGCTGTTAACATCCCATGTGACCAAAAAAAAAGGTGGGAGAGAGCCCAGAGATTTAATGAGTGTTATAAACTCATTGGTGTCTTTCAAATATGATCTCGTATGAAGATCCGTCGGATCGAAAACGTTTAACATACAATTAGGATGCAAATAAAACAAAGGATCTAATCCACTTTGCCATTTGAGTGCCAAGTTCTTTCATAACAATATTTTGGTTGGTCACTAAACAGGGTGGGTTGAATTTGAGTGGAAATGGGAGAAGCACAATTAAGTTCAATATTGGTAAGATGGCGTGATTTTTGCTCCAAGTCCTGACCTTGTGCATCCTACAATGGAACAGTCGAGAAATTGCATGATAAATGAGATTGTGCAATGATATTGGAAGTTTCCTCTGCATTATATGAAAAAATATGGGAGGTCATGACACTTCAGTGCGCTCGCTTATAGGAGTATATATTATCTCTGGCTCCAAAAGGCTTAAACAGGGACTATGAACTTTTTGCATTTATATAAATCAGAATGACTAATATGGACTTCTCTTACTTTTCTTACTGGTTAAGGGTATTGAGGTTGTTTGTACATAATGGATGCTAACCATATTGCTATTTACAGGGTGTCTTTATAGGTGTTCTTTTTTGTGATAATATATATAACGTTTATGATGTTTTCTCCTCTCTTTTCAGAGCCAGATGTAATTAATTTCTGATTCATTATTATGGGCTTATAGTATTATCCCTTTTTGGCTCATTATGATCTGACTAGTGTCTCCTTCACAACATCACAAGCCTTATGATGGATGCTGAGATACATGAACTCTTCTGATGAGACACCAGCACTTTCCTGCATCCAGTTTCACATCACCATTGGTGGTACGCATACTTCCTCTCTCTGGTACTCACACCATGCACATGACGACCTGCAGGCCACACCTCCTTCTAACCTCCTACCACACACCGTGTCTGATTTCTTCATACTCATGAGTGACATCACATCCTGTGACACCGCGAAAACTCTGCTTCCATTGGTAGCTTACACCACGGTAGTTACACCTCCCGCTTTCACACATCCGGGACTTCTTTAGGGCTATAGCGCACACTAGAACCAGCAGTGGATCCTGCATTCACTATGCCGTCTACAATTGTGGCACATATGAATTTGGGTATGTTTGATGTACATGGTATGTTTTTCCTTTGCTCTGAGGTTAAACATCATAAGTGCTTTTCACTCACTTTGTATTTATTGATATTCACAGATGATACACTTTTCTGGATATTGTGTCCTCTTTCTTTTTCTTGCTGAGCAATCAGGTAGGTCTATTTAATATGTTACCAGCCCTTTACTAACATATCTCTTATATGTCAAGAACACAGATAAAACGTCTGGTTTTCTGCATATTTATAAGAATCACGCTTGTATCTCTACAAATGTTCTTTTCTGGATGATAATATTTATGTGGATAAAGTTGTTTCTTTTATTTACCTTATAATATACTGATAAAGATCTTTTTAGTACTATTGTACTATCTTTGGACTGCCATTAAAAGTTTCTATCCATTTTGACTGCCATGTTTTTGCTGAATTTATCCCCTTCAACACATGACAATCTTCCGTTTGTTTTGTTTTTTCCTCCCCTTTTTTCCAAAAGCCATAACTTTTAAATTTTTCGGTCAATATAGCTATGTGAGGGCTTGTTTTTTGAGGGACGAGTTGTACTTTTAAATGACACCATTCATTCTACTAAGGGCAGCATGGTGGCTCAGTGGACAGCCTTGCAGCGCTTGAGTCCTGTGTTCGAATCCCACCAAGGACAACATCTGCAATGAGTTTGTATGTTCTCCCCGTGTTTGTGTGGGTTTCCTCTGGTTTCCTCCCACATTCCAAAGACATACTGATATGGAATTTAGATTGTGAGCCCCATCAGGGACAGTGATGATAATGTGTGCAAACTGTAAAGCGCTGCGGAATTTGTTAGCGCTATATAAAAAAAAAGATTATTATTATTACTATATATTTTACTAAAAAGCGGGAATAAAGTTCCAAGTATTTTAAAATTCCAAAAAATTTGCAATTCCACGTTTTTTTTTTGTTTTTTATTGACTATGTTCTCTATATGGTAAATCTGATATGGGGCTGGGTGAGAGTTTATTTTTTGCGCCCCTAGCTGAAATTTTTACTGATACCTTTTTGGGGTAGAAACAATGTTTTGATCTCCTCTTATTGTATTTTATCGCAATGTTGCATTGGCCAAAATAACGCCATTTTGTTGCTTATTTTTTTTTTCATTACTCAGTTTCTCGTGAACGCAGGGCGCCAATGTTTGTCATGACAGCCTGGGTCTGCTGATGGCCCCCGTTCCTGTCATTATGACACTCCTGTGAAAGTCAACCCATGGCTGGTGTCTATAAGTAGGAGATCGTGATTTTAGCTATACATAGTAGTGCTCATGCATTGCTATGTATAGTACAAGGTATCAGATGATCACAGCTTCAAATCCCCTGAGGGGACTATTAAAAAGTGAGCTAAAAAGTGTTTAAAAATACAAAAAAAAGTTAAAATGACCCCCCTTTTGCCTCATTAAAAATAAAGCAATAAAAAATACAGCTATTATTTTGTATCACTGCATTTGTAAAAGTCTGATATATAAAAATATAAAGTAAATTGAGCAGGCATGTGATCGCAAGCGTGCGATTTGCATACTTCAGGCCACATTCCGAGCACTTTCATTAAGCAAGGCCACGCACAACTAGTCTGCTTGAGACTACATGCATGCAAATCACAAACTTGTAGTCACACGTCCGCCGCTCCTAGCGCCAGTACCAGAGATTACTCACAGTGCATATTGTGAGGATTCACACATCTACAGTCATATACAGTGACTGCAGACTTGTACCTTAATGGGAACCTGTCAGCAGGATTGTGCACAGTAACTACAGACAGTGTCAGGTCAGTGCCGTTATACTGATTATAATGATACCTGGGTTGATGAAATCTGTCTTATGGTTGTGGTATAATCTTTATTTTTAGTTTTGAGTTAATGATATGCTCATGCTCCAGGACGGCCTGTGAGGGGTCTTTATGTGGTGCTCTCCATTCCTGTCTATGAGTGTTTATTTGCTAAATTTGTATGCTGTTTATAAAGTTAGAACAAAAAAAAACTCCCAGAGGCTCTCACAGGGATAGTATGTAACTGTATTTCCTGTTTTCCTGTATCTGTGTATGAGAGAAGCAGCCTGCTGCAGATGCTGCACAGATAGAGACAGCCAAATGATTTATTCCTGATTTGTTAAGCTTATCATATATTGCTCCTGATTGTTCCTGAATAAAGAAGCTCTGTTGTCACACGCTTGGAGAGTATCGTAAGTAATCCGCTGCCAACAGGTTATGGGCATAGAGTGACACAGAAACTCAGAGTAACAGCAACAGAAGCCCAGAACAAAAACAGCACAGAGCAACAGAGAAGATGTCCACTAGCAGCAATCCTGTCAAGTTCTCAGTGCCAAGCCTCACTAACCAGAACTACCAGTCCTGAAAATTCAAGGTGAAGATGCTGCTCATAAAAGAAGGTATGTGGAAATATACTAAGGAACAAGTGCCTCATCCATTACTAGATGATTGGCTAGAGAAGGATCAGAAAGCACAAAGCATGATCTCCCTCAGTGTAGATGATAATCAGATTGTGCATATATGCAAGTGTGCAACTGCAAAGGAGATGTGGGATGAGTTACAGGAAGTGCATGAAAGATCAAATCTCAGGAATAAGCTTTATCTCATGAGAAAGCTGTATCAGTCTAAGCTAAGTGATGGACAGAATATGCAGGCCTATATAAGAAACACCCTAGAGATTGTGGAGCATCTCAGTGCTATTGGAGAAGAAATTCAAGATTTTCATGTTGCTGCACTTCTATTAAGTGGTCTTCCAGAGAGTTATGACACACCCGAGACTGCACTAAATGCACGGCCAGATGATGAACTGACACTAGAGTATGTTTAAGTCAAACTTGTGGATGCATTCAAGAGAAAAATGCAACATGTAAGCAGCAGTAATAAATCCAGAAAAGAAACCGCATTAAAGACATAGGATTTCCCTAAATATAAGAGCAATCTAAGAAAAACTCGTGAATATTTTGTATGTAAAAAGCCCGGTCACCTTAAATCAGACTGCAGAATTTGGAAAGCAAGAATGTCGCCTTAAAAAGCAGAACAGTTATCAAAGGGTTAAAAGAGCTGTAAGGAAAATTCTGCATGTGTTGAAGCTGCATTTAATGCCAGTACAGACCTATTTGCAAAGCATATACAGTGGGTTCAGAAAGTATTCAGACCCCTATAAAGTTTTCACTCTTTGTTTCATTGCAGCCATTTGGTAAATTCAAAAAAGTTTATTTTTTCTCATTAATGTACACTCTGCATCGCATCTTATCTGAAAAAAAAACAGAAATGTAGAAATTTTTGCAAATTTATTAAAAAAGAAAAACTGAAATATCACATGGTCATTTGGGTCAGGGATTTGGCTGGGCCAGTCAAGAATGGTCACATTGTTGTTCTGAAGCTACTCCTTTGTTATTTTAGCTGTGTGCTTAGTGTTATTGTCTTGTTGGAAGGTGAACCTTCCACCAAGTCTGAGGTCCAGAGCACTCTGGGAAAGGATTATCATCCAGGATCTCTCTCTGTACTTGGACATATTCATGTCTCCTTCAATTGAAACCAGTCGTCCTGTCCCTGCAGCTGAAAAACACCACCAATGCATTATGCTGCCACCACCATGTTTCACTGTTGGGATTGTATTGGGAAGGTGGTGAGCAGTGACTGGTTTTCTCCACACATACCACTTAGAATTATCACCAAAAAGTTGCATCTTCATCTCATCAGACCAGAAAATCTTATTTCTCATAGTCTGGGAGTCCTTCATGTGTTTTTTAGCAAACTCTATGCAGGATTTCATAGCTCTTGCACTGAGGAGAGGCTTCCGTCGGGCCACTCTGCCATAAAGACCCGACTGATGGAGGGCTGCAGTAATAGTTGACTTTGTGCAACTTTCTACCATCTCCCTACATCTGTGGAGCTCAGCCACAGTGATCTTGGGTTTCCTCTTTACCTCTCTCACCAAAGCTCTTCTGCCATGATTGCTCAGTTTGGCTGGATGGCCAGGTCTAGGAAAACTAGTGGTCCCAAACTTCTTCCATTTACGGATTATGGAGGCCACTGTGCTCTTAGGAGCCTTGAGTACAGCAGAAATTATTTTGCAACCTTGACCAGATCTGTGCCTTACCACAATTCTGTCTTTGTGCTCCTTGGCCAGTTCCTTTGATCTCATGATTCTCGTTTGGTCTGACATGTACTATGAGCTGTGAGGCCATTTATAGAGAGGTGTGTGCCTTTATAAATCAAGTCCTATCAGTTTAATTAAGCACAGCTGGACTCCAAAGAAGGAGTAGAACCATCTCAAGGAGAATCACAAGGAGATGGACAGCATGTGGCTTAAATATGAGTGTCTGAGAAAGTGTCTGAAAACTTATGACCATGTGATATTTCAGGTTTTCTTTTTTAATAAATTTGCAAAAATTTCTACATTTCTTTTTTTTCAGTCAAGATGGGGAACAGAGTGCACATTAATGAGAAAAAAATGAACATTTTTGAATTTACCAAATGGCTGCAAATGAAACAAAGAGTGAAAAATTTCTAGGGGTCTGAATACTTTCCGTATCCAATATATGGTGTATAGATTCTGGTGCAAGCAGTCATATGGCAAATAGCAAAGATTTCTTAATGAAAGCAAGTCAAAAAAGGTCATCTTAGCTAATGGTCACTATACGAATTCAGAAGGCATAGGAGACAGCTACCTCCACTGTTCAGTTTCCTCAGCACAAAGCAGAAAGATCCTAGTAAAGGATGTGCTCTATGTCCCCAGCCTTGAAAGAAATATTCTGTCAGTAAAGAAGCTCACACAAAAAGGGAATGTAGCTACTTTTAACCCTTTCATGACCCAACCTATTTTGACCTTAACCCCTTACCTACAATTGACGTAATATTCCGTCCATGTGACCATGGACCTAATTACCATGGACGGAATATTACGTCACCATGATCAGCGGCGCCCACGTGGTGAGCGCCGCTGATCGCGGCCGGGTGTCAGCTAATTATCATAGCTGACACCCGGCACAATGTGTCAGGGGCGGTCACGGACCGCCCCCGACACGTTAACCCCTTGCACACCGCGATCAAACGCGATCGCGGTGTACAGGGGGTTAAAGGGAAGCATCGGCAGGGAGGGGGCTCCCTCCGTGCTTCCCTGAGCCCCCCACAGCAGCGCAATGTGCAGCGCTGCTGCGGGGGGCTCCTTTCCTCCAGGCCCCCGAATCCAAGATGGCGACGGGGGCCTTCGGGGGCCTGAGGAAGCTGGCTTCCTCAGTGCCTGCAAAGCGCAGGCATGAGGAAGTCTGCAGCAGTGCCTGTGACAGATCGCTGATCTGTCACAGTGATCTGTGATGTGACAGATCAGCGATCTGTCACAGGACAGTGATGTCCCACCTGGGACAAGGTAATAAAGTAAAAAAAAAAAAAAAAGTGTTAAAAATAATTTAAAAAAAAATCGCTAAATAAATTAGTAAAAAAAAAGAAAAATATTCCCCAATAAATCCATTTTTTCAAAATAAAAAAAAACAAAAACAATAAAAGTACACATATTTGGTATCGCCGCGTCTGAAATGACCTGCCCTATAAAACTGTCCCATTAGTTAACCCCTTTAGCGAACCCCTTAAAAAATAAAAATAAAAAACGAAGCAAAAAATAATGATTTATTATAATACCACCGAACAAAAAGTGCAATAACGCGCGATCAAAAAGACACATATAAATATCCATGGTACCGCTGAAAACGTCATCTTGTCCCGCAAAAAACGAGCCACCATACAGCATCATCCGCAAAAAAATAAAAAAGTTATAGCTCGCAGAATAAAGCGATACAAAAATAATTATTTTTTATATAAAATTGTTTTCATTGCAAAAAACCGACAAAACATAAAAAAACGACCTAAATGAGGTATCGCTGTAACCGTACTGACCCGAAGAATAAAACCGCTTTATCAATTTTACCGCACGCGGAACGGTGTAAACGCACCCCCCAAAAGAAATTCATGAAATGCTGGTTTTTGTTCATTCTGCGTCCCAAAAATCGGAATAAAAAGCGATCAAAAAATGTCACGTGCCCAAAAATGGTACCAATAAAAACGTCAACTCGTCCCGCAAAAAATAAGACCTCACATGACTCGGTGGGTCAAAATACGGAAAAATTATAGCTCTCAATATGTGGTGATGCAAAAACTACTTTTACAATAAAAAGCGTCTTTTAGCGTGTGACAGCCACCAAACAAAAAAACCCGCCATAAATAGTAAATCAAACCCCCCGTTATCACCCCCTTAGTTAGGGAAAAATAATAAAACTAAAAGAAAATGTATTTATTTCCATTTTCCCGCTAGGGTTAGGGTTAGGGTAGGGTTAGGGTTAGGGTTAGGGCTAGGGCTAGGGTTAGGGCTAGGGTTAGGGTTAGGGCTAGGGTTAGGGCTCAGATTAGGGTTAGGGGTGTATTGAGGTTAGGGATGGAGTTATAATTGGGGGGTTTCCACTGTTTGGGCACATCAGGTGCTCTCCAAAGGCAACATGGCGTCTGATCTCAATTCCAGCCAATTCTGCGTTGAAAAAGTCAAATGGTGCTCCTTCCCTTCCAAGCTCTGCCATGCGCCCAAACAGTGTTTTACCCCCACATGTAGGGTATCAGCCTACTCAGGACAAATTACAAAACAACTTTTGGGGTCCAATTTCTCCTGTTACCCTTAGGAAAATAAAAAATTGGGGGCAAAAATATAATTTTGCGGAAAAAAATGTTTTTTTTATTTTCACGCCCAGGCGTTATAAACTTCTGTGAAGCACTTGGGGGTTCAAAGTGCTCTCCACACATCTAGATAAGCTCCGTGGGGGGTCTAGTTTCCAAAATGGGGTCACTTGTGGGGAGTTTCAATAGTTTAGGTACATCAGGGGCTCTCCAAACGCACATGACACCCGCAGACCAATCCATCAAAGTCTGCATTCCAAAACGTCACTACTTCCCTTCCGAGCCCCGACGTGTACCCATACAGTAGTTTTCTCCCACATATGAGGTATCAGCGTACTCAGGACAAATTGGACAACAACTTTTGGGGTCCAATTTCTCCTGTTACCCTTGGTAAAATAAAAAAATTGGGGACTAAAAGATGATGTTTGTTGAAAAAATACGATATTTTTATTTTCACGCCCGGTCGTTATAAACTTCTGTGAAGCACTGGGGGGTTCAAAGTGCCCACCACACATCTAGATAAGTTCATTAGGGGGTCTAGTTTCCAAAATGGGGTCACTTGTGGGGAGTTTCCACTGTTTAGGTACATCAGGGGCTCTCCAAAAGCAACATGACACCCGCAGACCATGCCATCAAAGTCTGCATTCCAAAACGTCACTACTTCCCTTCCGAGCCCTGATGTGTGCCCATACAGTAGTTTTCTCCCACATATGAGGTATCAGCGTACTCAGGACAAATTGGACAACAACTTTTGGGGTCCAATTTCTCCTGTTACCCTTGGGAAAATAAAAAAATTGGGGACTAATTGATCATGTTTGTGGAAAAAATACGATTTTTTTATTTTCATGCCTGGGCATTATAAACTTCTGTGAAGCCCTTGGGGGTTCAAAGTGCTCACCACACATCTAGATAAGTTCCTCAGGGGGTCTAGTTTCCACAATGGGATCATTTGTGGGGGGTTTTCACTGTTTAGGTACATTAGGGGCTCTCCAAAGGCAACATGACACCCACAGACCATTCCATCAAAGTCTGCATTCCAAAACATCACTACTTCCCTTCCGAGCCCTGACGTGTGTCCATACAGTAGTTTTCTCCCACATATGGGGTGTCAGCGTACTCAGGACAAATTGGACAACAACTTTTGGGGTCCAATTTCTCCTGTTACCCTTGGAAAAATAAAAAAATGGGGACTAAAAGATGATGTTTGTGGAAAAAATACGATTTTTTTATTTTCACGCCCGGACGTTATAAACTTCAGTGAAGCACTGGGGGGTTCAAAGTGCTCACCACACATCTAGATAAGTTCCTTGGGGGGTCTAGTTTCCAAAATGGTGTCATTTGTGGGGGGTTTCTACTGTTTTGGTACATCAGGGGCTTTCCTAACGCGACATGGTGTCCGATCTCAATTCCAGCCAAAAACGTCAAATGGCGCTGCTTCCCTTCCGAGCTCTGCCATGCCCCAAATAGTGGTTTACACCCACATGTGGGGTATCAGCGTACTCAGGATAAATTGCACAATATCTTTTAGGGTCCTGTTACTTTTGGAAAAATAAGAATTGAGGGTGAAAAGATCATTTTTGTGAAAAAATATGATTTTTTAATTGTACTGCTGTACGTTATAAACTTCAGTGAAGCACTGGGGGGTTCAAAGTGCTCACCACACATCTAGATAAGTTCCTTGGGGGGTCTAGTTTCCAAAATGGTGTCATTTGTGGGGGGTTTCTAGTGTTTTGGTACATCAGGGGTTTTCCAATCGCGACATGGTGTCCGATCTCAATTCTAGCCAAAAACGTCAAATGGCGCTGCTTCCCTTCCGAGCTCTGCTATGCGCCCAAATAGTCATTTACACCCACATATGGGGTATCAGCGTACTCAGGACAAATTGCACAATAACTTTTAGGGTCCTGTTTCCCTTGGAAAAATAAAAATTGGGGGTGAAAAGATCATTTTTGTGGAAAAAATATGATTTTTTAATTGTACCGCTGTACGATATAAACTTCTGTGAAGCCCTTGTGGGTTCAAAGTTCTCACCACATATCTAGATAAGTTCCTTGGGGGGTCTGGTTTCCAAAATGGGGTCACTTGGGGGGTTTCCACTGTTTAGGTACATCAGGGGCTCTCCAAACGCGGCATGGCGTCCGATCTGAATTCCAGCCAATTTTGCATTGAAAAAGTCAAACGGCGCTCCTTCCCTACTGAGGTCTGCCATGCGTCGAAACAGTGGTTCCCCCCCACATATCAGGTATCAGCGTACTCAGGACAAATTGCACAATAACTTTTGCAGTCCAATTTCTCCTGTTACCCTTGGTAAAATAAAGAAAATTGAACCTGAATTATTTTTTTTGTGAAAAAAAGTTAAATGTTCATTTTTTTTTTAAATATTCAAAAAATTCCTGTGACGCACCTAAAGGGTTAATAAACTTCTTGAATGTGGTTTTAAGCACCTTAAGGGGTGCATTTTTTAGAATGGTGTCACTTTTGGGTATTTTCTATCATATAGACCCCTCAAAGTGGCTTCAAATGTGAAGTGGTCCCTAAAAATAAACTGGTGTTGCAAAAATGAGAAATCGCTGGTCAATTTTTAACCCTTATAACTTCCTAACAAAAAAAAATTTTGGTTCCAAAATTGTGCTGATGTAAAGTAAACATGTGGGAAATGTTATGTATTAAGTTTTTTGTGTGCCGTATAGCTGTGATTTAAGGGTATAAAAATTCAAAGTTGGAAAATTGCGAAATTTTCAAAATTTTCGCCAAATTTCCATTTTTTTCACAAATAAACGCAAGTTATTTGAATGCAATTTTACCACTAACATGAAGTACAATATGTCACGAGAAAACAATGTCAGAATCACCGGGATCCATGGAAGCGTTCCAGAGTTATGACCTCATAAAGGGACAGTGGTCAGAATTGTAAAAATTGGCCCGTAGTTAACGTGCAAACCACCCTTGGTAGTGAAGGGGTTAATGACCTGACCATTTTTTGCAATTCTGACCAGTGTCCCTTTATGAGGTAATAACTCAGGAATGCTTCAATGGATCCTAGCGATTCTGAGAATGTTTTTTTCGTGACATATTGGGCTTCATGTTAGTGGTAACTTTGGGTCAATAATTTTTGCGTTTATTTGTGAAAAAAGACGAAAATTTGGTGAAAATTTTGAAAATTTAACAATTTTCAAATTTTTTATTTTTATTCTGTTAAACCAGAGTGTTATGTGACACAAAATAGTTAATAAATAACATTTTCCACATGTCTACTTTACAGCAGCACAATTTTGGAGATAACTTTTTTGTTACGAAGTTATAAGGGTTAAAAGTTGACCAGCAAGTTCTCATTTTTACAACAAGATTTACAAAACCATTTTTTTAGGGATCACCTCACATTTGAAGTCAGTTTTAGGTGTCTATCTGGCTGAAAATACCCAAAATTGACACCATTCTAAAAACTGCACCCCTCAAGGTGATCAAAACCACATTCAAGAAGTTTATGAATCCTTCAAGTGTTTCACAGCAGCAGGAGCAACATGGAAGGAAAAAAATGAACAATTAACTTTTTAGTCACAAAAATTATCTTTTAGCAACAGTTTTTTTATTTTCTCAAGGGTAAAAGGAGAAAGTGGACCCCAAAAGTTGTCCAATTTTTCCTGAGTACGCTTAAACCCCATATGTGGGGGGAACCACTGTTTGGGTGCATAGCAGGGCTTGGAAGAGAAGGAGCGCCATTTGACTTTTTGAATGGAAAATTAGCTTCAATCGTTAGCGGACACGATGTCGCATTTGGAGGCCCCCTGTGTGCTTAAACTTTGGAGCTCCCTCACAAGTAACCCCATTTTGGAAACTAGCCCCCCCAAGGAACTTATCTATATGCACAGTGAGCACTTTGAACCCACAGGTGCTTCACAAATTGATCCGTAAAAATGAAAAATTACTTTTTTTCACAAGAATTTTCTTTTAGCCTCAATTTTTTCATTTTCACATGGGCAACAGGGCAACATGGATCCTAAAATTTGTTGGGCAATTTTTCCTGGGTACACCGATAACTCATATGTGGCCATAAACCACTGTTTGGGTGCACGGCAGGGCTCGGAAGGGAAGGAGCACCATTTGACTTTTTGAATGGAAAGTTAGCTCCAATCGTTAGCGTACATCCATGTCGTGTATGGAGAGCCCCTGTGTGCCTAAACATTGGCGCTCCCCCACAAGTGACCCCATTTTGGAAACTAGATCCCCCAAGGAACTTATCTAGATGTGTGGTGAACTCCCAAGTGCTTCACAGAAGTTTATAATGCAGAGCCGTGAAAATAAAAAATCACTTTTTTCCTCAAAAGATGATTTTTTAGCCCGCAATTTTTTATTTTCACAAGTGTAACAGGAGAAATTGTACCCCAAAAGTTGTTGTCCAGTTTGTCCTGAGTACGGTGGTACCCTATATGTGGGGGTGAACACTGTTTGGGCACATTTTGGGGCTCGGAAGGGAAGTAGTGATGTTTTGAAATGCAGATTTTGATGGAATAGTCTGCTGGCATCATGTAATATTTGCAGAGCCCCTGATGTGCCTAAACAGTAGAAACCCCCAAAAGTGACCCCATTTTGGAAACTAGACCCCAAAGGAACTTATCTAGATGTGTGGTGAGCACTTTGAACCCCCAAGTGCTTCACAGAAGTTTATAACGCAGAGCTGTGAAAATTAAAAATCATTTTTTTTCCACAAAAATAATTTTTTATCCCCCAATTTTTTATTTTACCAAGGGTAGCAGGAGAAATTAGACTCCTAAAGTTGTTTTGAAAATTTTCCTGAGTACGCTGATGCCCCATATGTTGGGGTAAACCACTGTTTGGGCACACGTCGGTGCTCGGAAGGGAGGGAGCACCGTTTGACTTTTTGATTCCAGAATTGCCTGGAATCAATGGTGGCACCATGTCTCATTTGGAGAGCCCCTGATGTGCTTAAACAGTGGAAACCCCTCAATTCTAACTCCAACCCAAACCCCAACACACCCCTAACCCTAACCACAACCCTAACACCAAAACACCCTAACCCTAATCCCAACCCTAACCATAACCCTAATCCCTACCTAACCCTAATCCCTAACCCTAATCCCAACCCTAACCCTAATCCCATCCCTAACTGTTGTGAATTCTCTCTCTGGCTTCCCTCTGGTGATTACTGAACATAGTGGAGCTGGTCAGATTGAGAGTTCTCTTTCTGGGCTCCTTCTGGTGGTTACTAGAGGTAGTGGAGCTGATCTGATTGACAGAGGCTTGCCACCGGATAATGAGGAAGACGATTGGAGATCTGGGGTTTCTGATTGGATTTAAGACAGCTGATTCCCTCTATCCCTGCTGGTGATTTTCTTCTTGTGCCTCCTGAGGTCTGAAGTCTCATGCTTTTTCCCTGCATGTTCAGCTAAGTGGTTCATTTGCTATTCTGTTTGCATTTGATCTGGTTTTGTTTATCTCTGCTTTGTGCGGGTCAGCTAGCTCCGGCTGGGGTTGTGCTGAATCACCGCCCATATGTTACTGCATGTGCCAGTTTGTTTTGTCCCCTTTTTTATTGGTCTCTTTTTGCTTTGCTTTCAGAATATATCAGAGTGCTGGTTAGTCGGGGTGAAGTCGTGCAACTTCAGTGTTTTTGTGCATCAGACGTGTTGGTCTTTTTTGCAGGTTTTTTTGCATGATTGCAGACAGTGTCTTTCCTTTTCTGTCCTGTCTAGTCAGTGTGGGCCCCATCATTTGCTCAGTCTATTTTCTGCCTGCGTTTGTGTTTTCATCTTGTCTCACCGACAATATATGTTTGGAGGCTATCTATTCCTTTGGGGTCTGCTCCGGGGCAGTTTAGATTTCCCCTTTCTTGCTTTAGGCTTAGTTAGCTCTCCAGCTGTGCCGAGGCATCAAGGATCATCGTAGGTACGCTCCACGGCTACTGCTAGTTGTGTGTATAGGATCAGGGGTCTGCACCCGCTTATATACCAACCTCTCTGGTTTTCTGTGGCTTAGCCTGGGCCTGCTATCCTCCTCGGTGACCCATTCATAACACCTAAACCTAATTCCAACCCTAATTCCAGCCCCAACCCTAATTTCAACCCTAACCCTAATTCCAACCCTAACCCTAATTCCATCCCTAACTCTAACCCTCAAGGAAAAATAAAAATAAATATATTTTCTTTATTTCATTATTTTTCCCTACCTATGGAGGTCATAAAGGGGGGTTTATTTACTATTTTTTTTAATTTGATCACTGTGATAGGGTCTATCACAGTAATCAAAATGCACCTGGAATGAATGAATGAATCTGCAGGGTGCCGGCCGGCAATCTCGGCGGGCGCACTGCACATTCACCTGCCATTTTAGAAGATGGCGGTGCCCATGGGAGAAAGCCCAGACACGGAGGAACAACGGGACTGGGGAGGTACCAGGGGATGGGGTGGAATTGGACGGCACGGGGGCAAAGCTACCCCCCTGAGGTGAAGTACAAGTCCCCACGTACCTGCATGTCGGGTGACCTTTCAATGACCCCAGTCACCCGACCAGCAGGAATGCGATCTCGCCATGATGCATACGTAGGCATCATAGGTTGCAATAGCATGAATTTTCATGACACCTATATAGGCATCAAAGGTCAGGAAGGGGTTAAAGATAACAGCTGCATAATCTCAAAGAAGGGTCACGCTCTTGCAGAAGGAAAAATCCAAGATGAACTTTATCAGCTAAAATGCAAAGAAAGAGTGTACAAGATCTACATAAGAACTGTATCCATGTATGGCACAGACATCTTGGGCACAGAGACCCAGAAGCAGTAAGGAAGCTAGTTCAACCTGCAAATGGTATTGAAATCAACCAGTGTAGACAATTGATGAAGTGCACTAGCTGTCTTAAAGGGAAAATGTCCAGAAAATCCTTTCCTAAAATAAGCACCACTAGATCTGCACAGCCACTGGTTCTGATACATACAGATGTACAGTGGGGCAAAAAAGTATTTAGTCAGTCAGTAATAGTGCAAGTTCCACCACTTAAAAAGATGAGAGGCGTCTGTAATTTACATCATAGGTAGACCTCAACTATGGGAGACAAACTGAGAAAAAAAAATCCAGAAAATCACATTGTCTGTTTTTTTTTCATTTTATTTGCATATTATGGTGGAAAATAAGTATTTGGTCAGAAACAAAATTTCATCTCAATACTTTGTGATATATCCTTTGTTGGCAATGACAGAGGTCAAACGTTTTCTGTAAGTCTTCACAAGGTTGCCACACACTGTTGTTGGTATGTTGGCCCATTCCTCCATGCAGATCTCCTCTAGAGCAGTGATGTTTTTGGCTTTTCGCTTGGCAACACGGACTTTCAACTCCCTCCAAAGGTTTTCTATAGGGTTGAGATCTGGAGACTGGCTAGGCCACTCCAGGACCTTGAAATGCTTCTTACGAAGCCACTCCTTCGTTGCCCTGGCGGTGTGCTTTGGATCATTGTCATGTTGAAAGACCCAGCCACGTTTCATCATCAATGCCCTTGCTGATGGAAGGAGGTTTGCACTCAAAATCTCACGATACATGGTCCCATTCATTCTTTCATGTACCCGGATCAGTCATCCTGGCCCCTTTGCAGAGAAACAGCCCCAAAGCATGATGTTTCCACCACCATGCTTTACAGTAGGTATGGTGTTTGATGGATGCAACTCAGTATTCTTTTTCCTCCAAACACGACAAGTTGTGTTTCTACCAAACAGTTCCAGTTTGGTTTCATCAGACCATAGGACATTCTCCCAAAACTCCTCTGGATCATCCAAATGCTCTCTAGCAAACTTCAGACGGGCCCGGACATGTACAGGCTTAAGCAGTGGGACACGTCTGGCACTGCAGGATCTGAGTCCATGGTGGCGTAGTGTGTTACTTATGGTTGGCCTTGTTACATTGGTCCCAGCTCTCTGCAGTTCATTCACTAGGTCCCCCCGCGTGGTTCTGGGATTTTTGCTCACCGTTCTTGTGATCATTCTGACCCCACGGGGTGGGATTTTGCGTGGAGCACCAGATCGAGGGAGATTATCAGTGGTCTTGTATGTCTTCCATTTTCTAATTATTGCTCCCACAGTTGATTTCTTCACTCCAAGCTGGTTGGCTATTGCAGATTCAGTCTTCCCAGCCTGGTGCAGGGCTACAATTTTGTTTCTGGTGTCCTTTGACAGCTCTTTGGTCTTCACCATAGTGGAGTTTGGAGTCAGACTGTTTGAGGGTGTGCACAGGTGTCTTTTTATACTGATAACAAGTTTAAACAGGTGCCATTACTACAGGTAATGAGTGGAGGAAAGAGGAGACTCTTAAAGAAGAAGTTACAGGTCTGTGAGAGCCAGAAATCTTGATTGCTTGTTTCTGACCAAATACTTATTTTCCACCATAATATGCAAATAAAATGAATAAAAACAGACAATGTGATTTTCTGGATTTTTTTTTCTCAGTTTGTCTCCCATAGTTGAGGTCTACCTATGATGTAAATTACAGACGCCTCTCATCTTTTTAAGTGGTGGAACTTGCACTATTGCTGACTGACTAAATACTTTTTTGCCCCACTGTATGTGGTCCAATGAGCGTTCTAACTGCTAGCAAGACGAGATACTTTCTCACATTTATTGATGCCTACTCCAGATATACAGTCGCCTACCTGCTTCACAGTAAGGATGAAATTCTACAGAAACTTGAAGAATATCTTACTGTAGTGTTTAACCAAATTTGGAAGAATGACAAAAGCCCAGCGGGCAGATAATGGAACCGAATATACAAGTGGTAAGGTGCAAACCATTTTGAAAAAGGGTGGAATAGTATTCCAGACTACCATTCCATACAACTCAGAACAAAATGGCATTGCAGAGAGAACCGTACTCGCTGTGAAAGTGGAAGAAGCATGTTGCTTGATGCGAATCTACCTACAACGTGACTTACTGGAAAGTGGTGTACTCAAATTTGTTTATTGCAAGTCTGACAAGATGATAGCTGATGGTATGACAAAGCCATTATCAAGAGCCAAGTTTGTGGACTTCAGAACCGCAATGGGACTAACAGGATACATAGTTGTTGAGTGGGGGTGTTGAATTATGTTCGGTGCAACAACTCCATTCCTGTCTATGAAAGTTTAGTTGCTAAATTTGAATGCTGTTTATAAAGTTAGAATAAAAAAAAACTCCCAGAGGCTCACACAATGCTAGCATGTGACTGTATTTCCTGTTTTTCCTGTGTCTGTGTATGAGAGAAGCAGCCTGCTGTAGATGCGGCACAGATGATTTATTCCTGATCTATTAATCTTATCATATATTGTTCTTGATTGTTCCTGAATAAGCAAATTCTGTTCTTACATGCTTGGAGAGTATTATGAGTAATCCACTGCCAACATACTGATCCTTCAGCAACCTGCACCATATTTTACATACTATATATCTTATAGTTTGAAAAAACATTACATTCATGATGCAGGCATTGGTGCCTGCGCTGTAGCATGACACGATCTATAATATCCATATTTTCATTTGATTTTGTCATATAAATTTCTTGAGAAAAAAAGATCTTAATTAAAATGGAGCCGGCGCCCTCGCTTGCGCAGTAGTATCTATCACGTTCCGCCATCTTGATGGAGCCAAATTTTTTAAAATAGGAGTCAGGTCACTGAAGGATCAGTGACCTGTCAAAAGCCATAAGGGTGAATATCTAAGCAGAGCACCACATAATGTTCCCCCACACAGGCCGCTCCAAAACATAAATTTTTCATTAACTGAAAACTGCAAATAAAAATTAAACAACCACAAGACGGAAGTAGTAAGGGGGCTGTATTACTCGTCAAAAAGAAATCTGACAGGTACCACGCCCCTATCAAAGTGTATCAAACACACCCCTTTTATACAATTTGATATCAAATTGTTATAAAAGGGACGTGTTTGATACACTTTTATAACAATTTGATATCAAATTGTATATAAAAAGGTATTATAGGACAAAATATTTATATGTCCAATTATTTTCTCTTTTATTCTACTTTTAATAAAGTAGAATAAAAGTAGAATAAAAGGGTCGTGTTTGATACACTTTTATATCAATCGCTATTGTTTGATATAAAAGACTGTGTTTGATACGCTTTTATATGACCAATAAAGGGCCCTTTTATATCCTTTTTATACTTTAATTAGTATCGGTTCATTGGGCATATTATGTATATGACCAATATTTTAATAAAGGAATCAAATGTTTGCCTTTTATAGACATTTTATACTTTAATTAGTATCGATTCATTGGGTATATTATTTATATGGTGAATATTTTAATAAAGTAAACATTTTATTCGAATTGTAAATAAAAATGAGAGACGCCATTTTTATGAAAAATATAATAGTGTTTATTGAACAACAATCAAATACATTTTATAAAGCATTACATTTGACATTTACACTGTCATTTTAGAAGTACATTCAATTACATTTTATTTATCACACTGCACTGCAGTTAATCAAATCAAAATATATATAATACAGGACAGTATAAAGTGTTACAAAAAGCGTTACATTCATATATAACAATTTGTATATTTAATATTATAAATATATACATCACATTTCTTATATAATAATTTAATGCATTACAATTGAACAGAAACAATGTTACATAGTGAGCCACATGGACTGTAGTAATGGAACAGTACTTTTTTTAGGCATCAGTGGACCTTGTGTGATACCTAATGGTGAGAAGTGTAAAGGACGGATTGCCCGACTGGGGGTGGATAGGGCTCGAGGATTATACACGCCATCAGTTTCATTCATGGGCATTTTTAACCCCTTCACCCCCAAGGGTGGTTTGCACGTTCATGACCGGGCCAATTTTTACAATTCTGACCACTGTACCTTTATGAGGTCATAACTCTCGAACGCTTCCATGGATCCCGGTGATTCTGACACTGTTTTCTCGTGACATATTGTACTTCATGTTAGTGGTAAAATTTCATTCAAATAACTTGCATTTATTTGTGAGAAAAATGGAAATTTGGCGAAAATTTTGAAAATTCCGCAATTTTCCAACTTTGAATTTTTATGCCCTTAAATCACAGAGATACGGCACACAAAAAACTTGATAACTAACATTTCCCACATGTTTACTTTACATCAGCACAATTTTGGAACCAAAATTTTTTTTTGTTAGGAAGTTATAAGGGTTAAAAGTTGACCAGCGATTTCTCATTTTTACAACACCATTTTATTTTTAGGACCACATCACATTTGAAGCCACTTTGAGGGGTCTATATGATAGAAAATACCCAAAAGTGACACCATTCTAAAAACTGCACCCCTTAAGGTGCTCAAAACCACATTCAAGAAGTTTATTAACCCTTTAGGTGCGTCACAGGAATTTTTTTGAATATTTAAAAAAAAATGAACATCTAACTTTTTTCATAAAAAAAATACTTCAGGTTCAATTTTTTTTATTTTACCAAGGGTAACAGGAGAAATTGAACTACAAAAGTTATTGTGCAATTTGTCCTGAGTACGCAGATACCTGATATGTGGGGGGGAACGACTGTTTCGGCGCATGGCAGAGCTCAGAATGGGAGGAGCGCCGTTTGACTTTTTCAATGCAAAATTGGCTGGAATTCAGATTGGACGCCATGTCACGTTTGGAGAGTCCCTGATGTACCTAAACAGTGGAAACCCCCTACAAGTGACCCCATTTTGGAAACTAGACCCCCCAAGGAACTTATCTAGATATGTGGTGAGAACTTTGAACCCACAAGGGCTTTACAGAAGTTTATAACGTACAGCGGTACAATTAAAAAATCATATTTTTTCCACAAAAATGATCTTTTCACCCCAATTTTTATTTTCCCAAGGGTAACAGGACCCTAAAAGTTATTGTGCAATTTGTCCTGAGTACGCTGATACCCCACATGTGGGGGTAAACCACTATTTGGGCGCATAGCAGAGCTCGGAAGGGAAGCAGCGCCATTTGACGTTTTTGGCTGGAATTGAGATCGGACACCATGTCGCGTTTGGAAAACCCCTGATGTACCAAAACAGTGGAAACCCCCCACAAATGACACCATTTTGGAAACTAGACCCCCTAAGGAACTTATCTAGATGTGTGGTGAGAACTTTGAACCCCCATGGGCTTCACAGAAGTTTATAACATAAAGCCATACAATTAAAAAATCATATTTTTTCAACAAAAATGATCTTTTCACCCTCAATTCTTATTTTTCTAAGGGTAACAGGACCCTAAAAGTTATTGTGCAATTTGTCCTGAGTACGCTGATACCCCACATGTGGGGGTAAACCACTATTTGGGCGCATGGCAGAGCTCGGAAGGGAAGCAGCGCCATTTGACGTTTTTGGCTGGAATTGAGATCGGACACCATGTCGCGTTTGGAAAACCCCTGATGTACCAAAACAGTGGAAACCCCCCACAAATGACACCATTTTGGAAACTAGACCCCCTAAGGAACAAATCTAGATGTGTGGTGAGAACTTTGAACCCCCATGGGCTTCACAGAAGTTTATAACATAAAGCCATACAATTAAAAAATCATATTTTTTCCACAAAAATGATCTTTTCACCCTCAATTCTTATTTTTCCAAGGGTAACAGGACCCTAAAAGTTATTGTGCAATTTGTCCTGAGTACGCTGATACCCCACATGTGGGGGTAAACCACTATTTGGGCGCATGGCAGAGCTCGGAAGGGAAGCAGCGCCATTTGACGTTTTTGGCTGGAATTGAGATCGGACACCATGTCGCGTTTGGAAAACTCCTGATGTACCAAAACAGTGGAACCCCCCACAAATGACACCATTTTGGAAACTAGACCCCCTAAGGAACTTATCTAGATGTGTGGTGAGCACTTTGACCCCCCTAGTGCTTCACAGAAGTTTACAACGCCCGGGCGTGAAAATAAAAAATTCGTATTTTTTCCACAAACATGATCTTTTAGTCACCATTTTTTTATTTTCCCAAGGGTACCAGGAGAAATTGGACCCCAAAAGTTGTTGTCCAATTTGTCCTGAGTATGCTGATACCCCATATGTGGGAGAAAACTACTGTATGGGCACACGTCGGGGCTCGGAAGGGAAGTAGTGACGTTTTGGAATGCAGACTTTGATGGAATGGTCTGCGGGTGTCATGTTGCCTTTGGAGAGCCCCTAATGTACCTAAACAGTGGAAACCCCCCACAAATGACACCATTTTGTAAACTAGACCCCCCCAAGGAACTTATCTAGATGTGTGGTGAGCACTTTGACCCCCCCAGTGCTTCACAGAAGTTTACAACGCCCGGGCGTGAAAATAAAAAATTTGTATTTTTTCCACAAACATGATCTTTTAGTCACCATTTTTTTATTTTCCCAAGGGTACCAGGAGAAATTGGACCCCAAAAGTTGTTGTCCAATTTGTCCTGAGTATGCTGATACCCCATATGTGGGAGAAAACTACTGTATGGGCACACGTCGGGGCTCGGAAGGGAAGTAGTGACGTTTTGGAATGCAGACTTTGATGGAATGGTCTGCGGGTGTCATATTGCCTTTGGAGAGCCCCTAATGTACCTAAACAGTGGAAACCCCCCACAAATGACACCATTTTGTAAACTAGACCCCCCAAGGAACTTATCTAGATGTGTGGTGAGCACTTTGACCCCCCCAGTGCTTCACAGAAGTTTACAACGCCCGGGCGTGAAAATAAAAAATTTGTATTTTTTCCACAAACATGATCTTTTAGTCACCATTTTTTTATTTTCCCAAGGGTACCAGGAGAAATTGGACCCCAAAAGTTGTTGTCCAATTTGTCCTGAGTATGCTGATACCCCATATGTGGGAGAAAACTACTGTATGGGCACACGTCGGGGCTCGGAAGGGAAGTAGTGACGTTTTGGAATGCAGACTTTGATGGAATGGTCTGCGGGTGTCATATTGCCTTTGGAGAGCCCCTAATGTACCTAAACAGTGGAAACCCCCCACAAATGACACCATTTTGTAAACTAGACCCCCCAAGGAACTTATCTAGATGTGTGGTGAGCACTTTGACCCCCCCAGTGCTTCACAGAAGTTTACAACGCCCGGGCGTGAAAATAAAAAATTCATATTTTTTCCACAAACATGATCTTTTAGTCACCATTTTTTTATTTTCCCAAGGGTACCAGGATAAATTGGACCCCAAAAGTTGTTTTCCAATTTGTCCTGAGTACGCTGCTACCCCATATGTGGGAGAAAACTACTGTATGGACACACGTCGGGGCTCGGAAGGGAAGCAGTGACGTTTTGGAATGCAGACTTTGATGGAATGGTCTGCGGGTGTCATGTGCGTTTGGAGAGCCCCTGATGTACCTGAACTATTGAAACTCCCCACAAGTGACCCCATTTTGGACACTAGACCCCCCACGGAACTTATCTAGATGTGTGGTGAGCACTTTGAACCCCCAAGTGCTTCACAGAAGTTTATAACACTCGGACGTGAAAATAAAAAAATCATTTTTTTCCACAAAAATGATATTTTTGCCCCCAATTTTTTATTTTCCTAAGGGTAACAGGAGAAATTGGACCCCAAAAATTGTTTTGCAATTTGTCCTGAGTAGGCTGATACCCTACATGAGGGGGTAAAACACTGTTTGGGCGCATAGCAGAGCTTGGAAGGGAAGGAGCACCATTTGACTTTTTCAACTCAGAATTGGCTGGAATTGAGATCAGACGCCATGTTGCATTTGGAGAGCCCCTGATGTGCCCAAACAGTGGAAACCCCCAATTCTAACTCCAACCCAAACCCCAACACGCCCCTAACCCTAGCCCTAACCCTAGCCCTAACCCTAGCCCTAACCCTAGCCCTAGCCCTAACCCTACCCTAACCCTACCCCAACACACCCCTAGCCCTAACCCTAGCCCTAACCCTAATGGAAAAATGGAAATAAATACATTTTTTTATTTTATTAGTTTTCCCTAACTAAGGGGGTGATAACGGGGGGTTTGATTTACTATTTATGGCAGTTTTTATGTTTGGCGGCTGTCGCACGCTAAAAGACGCTTTTTATTGTAAAAATAGTTTTTGCATCACCACATATTGAGAGCTATAATTTTTCCGTATTTTGACCCACCGAGTCATGTGAGGTCTTATTTTTTGCGGGACGAGTTGACGTTTTTATTGGTACCATTTTCGGGCACGTGAAATTTTTTGATCGCTTTTTATTCCGATTTTTGGGACGCAGAATGAACAAAAACCAGCGTTTCATGAATTTCTTTTGGGGGGGTGCGTTTACACCGTTCCGCGTGCGGTAAAATTGATAAAGTGGTTTTATTCTTCGGGTCAGTACGGTTACAGCGATACCTCATTTAGGTCTTTTTTTAGGTTTTTGTCGGTTTTATGCAATGAAAACTATTTTATATAAAAAATAATTATTTTTGCATCGCTTTATTCTGCGAGTTATAACTTTTTTATTTTTTCGCTGATGATGCTGTGTGGCAGCTTGTTTTTTGCGGGACAAGATGACGTTTTCAGCGGTACCATGGATATTTATATGCGTCTTTTTGATCGCGCGTTATTGCACTTTTTGTTTGGCGGTATGATAATAAATCATTATTTTTTGCTTCGTTTTTTATTTTTATTTTTTAAGGGGTTCGCTAAAGGGGTTAACTAATGGGACAGTTTTATAGGGCAGGTCGTTACGGACGCGGCGATACCTAATATGTGTACATTTATTGTTTTTTTTTTTTATTATTTTAAAAAAATGAATTTATTGGGGAATATTTTTTTTTTTTTTTTTACTAATTTATTTGGCGATTTTTTTTAATTTTTTTTTACTTTATTACATAGTCCCAGGTGGGACATCACTGTCCTGTGACAGATCGCTGATCTGTCACATCACAGATCACTGTGACAGATCAGCAATCTGTCACAGGCAGTGCACAAGGCTTCCTCATGCCTGCGCTTTGCAGGCACTGAGGAAGCCAGCTTCCCCAGGCCCCCGAAGGCCCCCGTCGCCATCTTGGATTCGGGGGCCTGGAGGAAAGGAGCCCCCCGCAGCAGCGCTGCACATTGCGCTGCCGTGGGGGGCTCAGGGAAGCACGGAGGGAGCCCCCTCCCTGCCGATGCTTCCCTTTAACTCCCGGTACACCGCGATCGCGTTTGATCGCGGTGTGCAAGGGGTTAACGTGTCGGGGGCGGTCCGTGACCGCCCCTGACACATTGTGCCGGGTGTCAGCTGTGATAATCAGCTGACACCCGGCCGCGATCAGCGGCGCTCACCACGTGGGCGCCGCTGATCGCAGTAGACGTACTATCCCGTCCCCGGTCATACGGGCCCGGGTACCGTGGACGGGATAGTACGTCTCATGTCAGGAAGGGGTTAATTTATCTAAATGGACTCTATTAGCGGAATTGCCCACAACTGTGGATGGCATATTTAACTCGGCCATAGCGTGCATAAATGTATTCCAGCCCCTTGGTAAATTCCTGCCAGTTAGGGCATGGCTCTGAGTTGTGTTACGCACCAAATCCAGCATATTAGAGCCGGGTATTACAGTTACTTTGAAAATAAACTCACTTTTATCATTCCACGATGTAATATTTTTGTTTTGCAACATCTTGTTTAGTAGAAGTTCTGCATTCTTTTTATATCGTGGATTTACATGACTTACAATTTCATTGACAGCGGGGCTTTTATCAATGGGTGAATTTGACAATTGTTGGTGATCAGATTCTGGAGTGTTAATGATCTTTAAAGTTGATAGCTCCTTAGCATCTTGTTTAGCATGAACCAAGTATCTTTGCAGTACATCACTATATTTTTTAATTTTCACGTCTTCCGGCATGTCACGACGCTGTAAAATCTCACTAATTTCACCATCAAGACGTTGGATAACGCTTTGGCGAATGTCTGTGATAGGGGGCCGAAGTTTGATTAGCTCCTGCTTGGGAACAAGATACATTTTCTCGGTATGTTCCATTATTTGCCGGCAAGCAGGCTTGTTATTATTGGGATTGCAAAGCCTAAAAGAGGACCTATAAATCCACCAGTCTGCTTTAGTAGCTGCTTCTTTTTCTTTTTGCTGTGAGATTTATTACTCATGGTTTTTATAGCTTTTCGCCACTTTTTTAGTATATTTTTTTGTCGCTCTTTCAGAGGGATTCGACCTTTTAAGATGTTTAGCGCAATCTCCCCTATAGCTGTAATTAAATCATGACTTGCATTGCACAAAATAGATTTTCTGATAGAAGGCGGGGCCTTCACCAGTGTTTTTAAGAGCTTCCAGTTACGCCGTATTCTCTCCGACATCTTTACAACACTATGGTCGTAGTGTAGAATGTCTGATTTTGTTTAAAATTCACTTTTTAGAAGTATTTTTCTTTTGAACATACACAGCTGGTAACGCTGGAGGAAACAGTCCCGTCCTCAAGCGAAGATCCTCAGGGGTATCAGCTCTTAAGTCTAGCAACAAATACCCATAAGGCTCCCGCGTGGCATCCTCAAAAGCTTCTAAGAAATAGCGTGTTTTTCCTGGATACATTTGTCGTGCTAATGTTACAATTTGCAATTTGTCCCGAGGGTTATTAAAAAGGACCATGTACTTTGTGTTTAAATTTATCGTGCGGCTTTTCTTTCCTTGACAAAATATGTTTTGTACCAGGTAGAAAATGCTGAGATTTCTGTGGTGGACATACTTGGTAAATGCTTTTTCTATTTTGCAGTTATCACTAGCACTCTCCATGAGATTGTCAACAATAGTCAAATTTACCTTGTCAGGAGGGAATAATTCATCATCTACGAATGTATGCGGCAGACCCTCCACAAATCTGATGAAGGGAAAAGAATGAGAGATTTCATCATATAGTTTCTGCCAGCAGGAATAAAACCAAACAATATTATCAGGTTTATGAGAAAAATGAGTGTCAATATTATGTAACAATTGTTTTACAAAGTAACTTTTTCCAGAATTAGACGGGCCTGCTAAAATACACGAGAATGGATGTTGCAAACGTGGGTCCATCACGAGTCACAATTAATATCCAAATGGCACGGTGGTAAAATCGTCTAATAGTCTGCGCTTTGTGTAAACACACTTTTGGGTTTTTCTTAGCGGTCTCGTCTCAACGGACCAGAACTTTTTATTTTTCACAATGCCGGGCTGCTCGACGACAATACGTTTTTGCGTTTCAGAATTGGAATTACGCGGGTAGTCGAGAACAAGATCTTTTAGATTGCTGAAATTAATAGATTGAGCATTACCAACATTTAATGTTATTCCCTTCACTTTTAAGACAGTTTTACCGGTGTTGAGTTTGTATCCGTAGGTCTTTGGACCAGCAGATACAAACTCAGTGATGTAAGTGTCATCAGGTATCTCACTGGTCAATTCCCCCAGGTAATCACCTAAAGGAGGACTCCACTCACCTTCTCTCTGCACAAAGATAACAGAATCAGTATCGTGATAAAGACACCTTTCCTGCAGCCTGTCCAGCAGAGAGTAAAGCTCTAGTCTAGCATACGCTGTTGTAAAACAGGCTATAAAAATGTTTGTGTTCTTGTTGACGGTGTGGTGTCCTTCTGTATATTTCCAATCTATTGTTGCAGTTTCATCATCAATAAAATGCAACATCGAAACATCGTAATACGGTAAAAAAACATGTTGAAACAGTTCATCAGGATCGCTAATAATGCTGGTACATGGTAAATTAGACTTCTGGGCAAACTTTCCCCATAAAGAATGTAAGAAAAGTTTGGAGATCTGTCTCTTAGCAGGGTTCTCTCCTATATTTTCAGAGCGTAATTGAACCCCTTCTTTTTCAAGAAAGGAATCAATGTACTGTTGTTTCTTACTGTCATCAGTGCACCAGCTAGGATAGCCTGAGGCCTCCTGCTTATCCCTAAGATGTAATTTAATGTACTGAGAAAACAGGCGGTCACTGGTTTTAGGAAAATCCCAAATTTCATAGATGTGGGCTATCCTATAGCCTTTCTCTATGGCCATCTCAAGCTCTATAGTGCACCATGTACCTGTCAGAGCCCGCTCTTCATCACTATGTGTACATTCCTCTGTCTGCGAATTTACAGAGCATGTGTAGCATAGAGGAAACAATAATTTTTTGTTGAGTTTTACCGGTAGAACAGGAAAAAATAAATCCCTCGGAGGGTAGACCTTGACTTTGGCAATTCCAAAGTATTTTTTAATGAACCCAAAACCCTCATAGATAATGTGTGGATGACCAATGGGATATGTTTTAGTTTTGTTTACAAAAGGATACAGGCTGGTGAAATCATAGTAATGTAGTGTCTCCCCAGGTTTCAGTTGGTGATAAAGTTTAATGGCATTAGTACGGCCCCCATAAAGAGCATCGCGGGGGTCTAAAGGGGCTGGGAATTCCATTTGGAGAAGAAATGATTGAAGATTAGAATCTTTTTGAATCATTTCATTCCATTCATGTTCCCACAGGACTCTCACTGTGTAGCCACACCACTGCAGAAAACGTTTTTTAGCTAAAAAGGCATAATATAATTGACCATAGGAGGTGTTTGTGACCTTATTTGAATCGTATTCATTATAGCAGATTGGACACCCATGATAAAAACACCCCTGAAATTCGAATGCAATATGTCTGTCATTAACATAGGCATAACTGTCTAAAAAATATTTCCCAACTCGTTTTTCACCACCTCTTAAAGCATGTTGGATTGCTATGTTCTCTGTGTGGGATACATACATGAGCCACTGTATAGCGGGTGATGAAAACCGTTTTTGTGTCTTGTGATAATTATCACCCGGTAAAATGGCAATGGTCTTTTTTGGAAGAAATTTAAACCTGTACATTGACATACATACAGATGCAAGGGTTACGAGTTGAAAAGGATCAACACATCTGGACACTTCAATTTTTTTCTTTTCTTGCTTACAGTATATTTTAACATTTTTCTGCGTCATTTCCATGACACGCTCCCTGTAAAGTTCACATGAGTGTCTCAGAATCTCAACATCTTGTTTATAGTAAGACTTTAGTTCAGAAATAAAGTCAAAAGTTGTATTTTCCTGCGTCTCATACCACTCCATGAATTCCCCTTTCTCACTAGGTGACATGTACTCTACCCCATAATATTTTACAGCTGGTAGTTTTGATTTTCTTCGGTGTTAAAAAAGTGGGGGAAATGTCCTTTTGAGCCTGAGAACCCCATAGCCTGTGGCATCTTACTAAGTTTCATCGGTATGAAATTTAGGGAGTCAATAAACCTCAGTTCCAAATCAGGCAGTGTTACACACAAGAGACGGCCACCTCGGGATATTAATTTCACACAGAGTTTTTCAGAAATTAGTTCCTTAACAATAAAGTACGCGTCGTATCTTCCAGCATTGTGGGCAATAAACGTATATCCAGAAAATTTACCGGATGTAAAGAATTGCACAAAATCATGAGTTGCTGATTTACCTTCAAACTCCCAGGAGGGGCTACCATACAGAGTTGTAGCATAAATATAATTTGGGATGTGCGTACCTGTCTCCTGCATACATTCAAAGTCATAAAATATATATTGATCTGGTGCCTCCTTTGGTACATACCGGCGCATGTAACAAAGGTGCTCATCAAATTTATTTAAACGTCTGTGACAGACAGGACAGCGCAACCCTTTACATTTATGTTCGGAATCACTTTCTCTGGGGACAAAATGATGACATTTATCACAAAATATTTTAAGTCTGCAGAATGTTGGATTATCTGCAGATAAATGAGTGTGGTGGTCTAAGCACTCACTGGACCGACAAAACACACGACAAATTGGACAGCGAGGCGGCTGATCCATGTCGGTTCTCTCCACACAACTCTCTCTTTGACAAGCCTTGCAAAAATATTGACACGAATGATTAAATTTGTGATGAAACAACGAATTGCATCTTTCACAAAAGTAATCCGCGCCGATAAAACCCTTCATATTTTTGATACCGTAGTAGTGATTATCATGATGCAATATGAAAATAGTTCTAGCACTAGGGGTATTACCTGTTTGAAAATATCGCTAGTCACCCTGACTGTAGTATAATACTTTAATGTTGATACCCAGATGTTTCTCAAAAGCTTCAATATCACTAAAACTTATAAGCTGGTCCTCAGGGATGGCCAGGGCCGCGTGTATGGATTTAGCACGATTCAGTAAAACTGTATCACCAACATCAGTGTCGGTGATCAGGGCGCACACGCTAGCGGCAAAACACAGATTTGTGATGTAATTATTATAGTCGTAAAGCCATCGTTTCTTTTGCTTAATGATTTGACTACTCGCTATAGATTTCAGACGTCTTTTTATGCCGCCGCGTCTGTTTTTAATAATTGTTATGACTAATTTCAGGGAGCTGTTTGCTAGGCATTCAGCATTGCTTTGCAATGTGCGAGCTACGGCATTTAAGAATGCTTCAGAACTAAAATCCTCCCTTGTCTGTTTTGTAGTGAAAATGGGATCTAACGTGTCACCGCCTTCAAGCCTTAACTGAACAAAGTCACCAGGGTCAATGTCTCTGATAACTCTGTCCAGTAAAGACTGAATGGCTCCATGCATGATGTTTAGAGCCTCTACAAATGATTGAATGCGGTCTAAATTTACAAATCTGAAATGATCAATATACATGCGAGCATTGAAATTGCGGACATCTCTTTGATGGTGATAAAAATGTTGTAAAAATACTGAATGATCTACGTCCTGTACATTATCATCAACATGACCGTCAGCTGCAACATCATGTACATTTTCAGCCTGTGTTTCAAGAGGCTCAAAGCTTTGAGCAATTGGAGACACATCGGGGCTAACACCCCTAGGGGGATCATGGCTGTGAAACGAGGGGCTCTGTGCATGTATCAACAGCTGAGGGTTTTGTGTAGTTATCGGTCTGTGAGTTGGCTCTCGCAGGCTTCTAGCGGCTAGTGAACGTCTTGCGCTAATCAACAGCCTTTGAGCGCGTTTAATTGTTCTCGATCTATAACCCCTTTGTGGAGATATTTTAGACAGTTTCTGCAGACCATAACCAACCAAGCCTAGTCACATTGAATTATTTTTATTTGGTTTCTCAAAGACTGATGGACCATCTGCACAGTCTCTTTTGAACGCATATAGCTCATCAACAATGTCAGGTGTTGGTGCCGCAGTTTGTAACCTTTCATAAGTGTCACAGAAATATTTAAGATGAGTAATAACGTTTTTGTAATTTAGGTACTGAGGGGCCATATCATGAAACACCTTATACTGTTCTTCAGGCCACCCAGGGGTAATTGGGGTATTGTGTACTTTTTGTTTTTTACTTGCCCTCCGGGTCTGGGTTGATACTGTTCGTCTCTTTAAAGGATTTACAATTGCAAATTCATTAGCCGTTCCTGCAAAAGTAATATCTGCAGGGTGTATAGTATGACACACACGTATATTGTCCAGATTAGAGGTCTTCTTACCCTCAGCAAGCTGATCAATTTCTCTGTTGATGGCTTCACGTTCAGCTTGTGCCACACCTTCCACGGAAATGATTGAATGTGTATTATTGGGTGGAGCTGAGTCGGCGTTATATTTTCGGGCTGAAGTCTTCGGTACCGCCTTCCTAGGTCGCTTGGGTTTCACAGGACTTTCTTCATCCGACAGAACAATGATTGGTGAAAGCGGAGTTGATCTCACTGCCGGATTAACTCTTTGTGGGGGGGATCTGCGTTGGCCCGTAAGTATGCTCCTGCAGTACTTGAGGCTACAGCAAAGGCTGTGCATCTTTTTTTTAGCATATTCTTTGTATCTAAAAGAAAAAAGTTACATGTGTCAGATGTCCATGAAGCTTGAGTAACAATGGAAATGTTACATGTACCAGATAGTGAAGAAACACATATAAGTGTTTGTATAAAGATAGTATTTTAGGTTGTACCCCTTATGAGCAGGGGCCTCATTAATTTTGCTTTAATTATTGTTTTGATTGTTACTTATGACTGGATGTCTAGGAATGGCTGAATTATAAATCTCTGCAGAATATGTAAGCTCTATATAAATAAAGATTATTATCATTATTACAGAAAAACGAAATATATACTTACAAGATTGTTCTGGGTATTGGCCTTCTGCAGGCTCTGGGTTCATAGTCGTCTCACTATTCACCGTCAGTGGGATGGATGTATTTTCATTTGAATATAGCCTTTTTCTTGCCGCTCGTTTATCTGCTGTAAATAAAATAAAACTATTACACAGGCCTGAAATGATTTTCTTCATGGTACTGATTATCTATTGTTTTCAAGCTCACATTACCTTTCCGAATCAGCAGCGCCATATTTTTTGGTTTCCCGCTAGGCCTGATAGAAACCCTGGGATCCCTAATCTTGAGCAATGTGTTTCGTGGTTTCCGCGGCTTTTTAGGCCTGTTAGAAACCATGGGCCCATCAACATTATAGAGTTCTTTCAAGTGGTGGCCACCTGTATAAGAAATTAGGGGAAATTTCATCCCTGCATACATACGGACTCTTTTTTCAAAGAGATGTTACTTTTTCCATATGTTCTTACCTTTTTGATATGTTTGTTGCCTCCGCAGCGGATTCGCCAGATTTAAAGGCTCTTCGGTAACATGGCCGTTTTCTTGCTTATCGGCTGCTTGCAGCATCTCAGCATCTGTATGAGAAATTGTATTTAGTTTCACGTCTACATATGATTAAAGCAGTTATTATACAAATATACAGCTTACCAGTGATAGCATAATGTGAAGTTGCAGTACTTGATTCTCCGCCAGCATTAAAAGGTGCTAAAGGGTATGCTTCTATGGAATCCAAATCCAAAGTCCGAAGTATCCCAGGATAGGCGCTCGCTAGAGACTCTTCTGAAAAAGAACAAAATATTATATAATTAATATACAAAACAAAACTTTAATCAGATTGTCTAACACTCCGTTCATTATATTCAATATAAGACCTACCTAGTTGGTCGCATTGTGTGCTCGTAAGAAGAGGCTCGGGTTGTTCAAAGTCGTAGGCTTCCATCTTAACTAAAATGATTTAAATTGTGAATACTATTATACCTTTAAAATTATTAACTATAACTATGCAGTGGGAAGTACTATCATATAAAATTATAATCTAAGTCTATGCCGTAGAAATACATTTTATATACTATATGATAAATGATACAAAAGGCAAATAAAATTATACGCGAACATCAATTAAATAATTATATATCAAATAAATATGGTATTAAATATCTAAATTTCTTCTAAATGAGTAAATCTATTCTAAGGAAAATACAATGCGTACATCAATTAAATAATTATACATCAAATAAATATTGTATTAAATATCTATATTTCTTCTAACTGAGTTAATCTATTTTAAGGAAAATACAATTTTTAACATTATTAACTATAACTATGCAGTGGAAAGCAATTGACAATAATATTAATTAAATAATGTGTTAATACTTACTATTTTAAAGAGTAGAAGTAGCTGCCCAGTATACCAGGAAACTGTTTCTAATGCTGAATGTGTGTAAGGACATCACCTAATGGCCTGTTTTAAAGCCAGAGAGCAGGGTCACTCCGCCTTCATTCACATCCCTGTTACGCCTTACCAAAAGGCCTCAAGCAATCAGCAGAAAGTCTACACCTCCAGTTAACACCCACAAGAGCCTCCCAGTTACAACCCATCATGCTGGCCCAAGCAATCATGATATACTCATATTATACTGAAATCGAGCATGATATATTTGTATTACATTCCACATTTAATTTCATTTTATATATTTTGATTTTCTGATAAAGACGGCATTGGTTCATGAGACGATGTCTTCTAGACACGATGAAAAAATATTAGAGAACCATTATTTTACTCCTAAAGAATCAGCCTCATATTGCGGCATTGATAAATTATATAGAGAAACTAGAGATTACGGAATTAAAAAAACAATTGTGCGTGATTGGTTAAATAACCAGGATAGCTATTTGTTGCACAAACCCGTGAGAAAAAGATTTCTGACAAATAAGGTCATGGTATCAAACATGGATGCATTGTGGCAAGGAGATTTAGTGAGTTTAATTGACTATTCGAAGGAAAATGATAATGTTAAATATATCCTTACCGTGATTGATTGCCTATCAAAATTTGCGTGGTGCGTAGCCTTATCAAACAAGACTGGAGCCGCTGTAGCCAGTTCATTCGAACTGATATTTCAAAATGGTAAGCGCATACCAAAGAAATTACAGACGGATCGGGGCAAAGAATTTATTAATTCGTCGATGAAGCGTCTTTGTAAAACATATGATATTCTGCATTATCTTACGAATAATGCGGTTAAGGCCTCTATTGTGGAGCGGTTTAATCGTACATTAAAAACTCGAATGTGGCGGTATTTTACGAAAAATAACACTAATAGGTATATTGATATTTTACCAGATTTGGTTGATAGCTACAATCGAACCTATCATTCTGCCATTCGATGTAGACCAATTGATGTTACAAGCAAAAATTCACTACAAATATGGAAAAATATTTATAGCATTAGCATGAAAAATAAGTGTATTAAGCCTTCTTTTAAAATTGGTGACAATGTACGATTGGTCCAATATAAACGTATATTTATGAAAGCATATGAACAATCATATACCGATGAAATATTTATCATATCCGAAATTAACACAAAATTCCAATTCCCCCTCTAGAAAATCGTGGATTTGTACGGAGAACCTGTGATTGGGTCATTTTATAAGGAGGAACTACAAAAAGTCACATCGGATGAGAATCGCATCTACAAAATAGAAAAAGTGTTAAGAAAAAAGCGCGTCAGAGGGTCCACCCTGTATCTCGTTAAATGGAAGGGATATCCGGAAAAATTTAATACTTGGATTAAAGAAAACCAGCTGACGGACCTCTAATCATGGATTCTGGATCATTTTATATTACCCTAGCGTGTAATGCGACAAGTAAGCTATTCCCAGACAACACGATTTCGACTTTTACCACTAAACTGGCAAAGCCTGTACATCTTGTAGGCCCGTATGAAGTTGCCCTCACAGAATTTCAGTATACCCACACCTGGTTTACTTTCGAAAATAGCGAAGGCACATTTTTTCTTGGAAAACGAGGGGATGTTCTAAGAGAATATTTCGTAAAAGCAGGCTATTATTTAAATATTTCGGACCTTATAAGGGCTATTAATGAACGCATTGACAGCTTGAAGGTCTCCTCCGAAGGGTTAAAGCTTCGCTATGATGAAGTGAAGAGAAGTGTTACTCTATCGGATTCCCCCACGATACATTTTGCTCCAGGCCCAAAATTGGCTCATATTTTAGGGCTACCACCTTATATTGAGGCCTATGATAATAGTGTGATTAACGCCAAGGAGAAGAGCTACGCAGATATCATGAACGGATTTTATACCTTATTTGTTTACTCAGACATTATTAACCATCAGCTAGTCGGAGATTCTTACGTCCAGCTTCTGAGAACTGCGCAGGTGACTGGTAAAAGTGGGGAGATCATCACACTTCAATACACAAGACCTGATTATGTGCCTCTATGCAAGCATCACTTTGATTCTGTAAGCATCTCTATCTTGTCTGATCAGGGTACGCCTGTTAAATTCAAGTACGGAAAAACTATTTTGCGATTACATTTCAGGCCGCGTCGTGATTGACACGTCAAAATGGTGTCGCAACGTGTTTACGGAGACCCGACCATTTATGCCCGCTACTATATTGCTCAGACGGGCCACGGTTTAGAGGGTTTTCGCGGTGATGAGTATATGTATGGGGCTGGGCTTGCAGGAATATTTAGAGGCTTATTTAGAAAAGCGGTTCCTCTATTGAGAAAAGGGCTCGAATTAGTAAAGCCCCATGTAAAGACAGCTGTTTCAAATATTGCTAAGGATGCCATTGCCTCTTTCTCAGCATCCGCTATGAATAGGCTAAACACCCCTCCTCAGGAAGGCTCCGGTATTGTTTATGTTGCTAAAAAACAGAAAAAAGGTGTGTTCGCTATTCACCCCCACCAATGCTCATGAATAAAATCACTCCGGCAAGACGCAAACGCCAGAAAAGAGTAAGACGCTGTGTTGAAGACATCTTTTAGGAAAATATATAAAATAAATATATTATATATAAAATGGCCTTCATACATGATGCTTCGGTGGAGTGCATGAAATCAGAACTGGATATTTTTCAAATACCTCCTACGCAGGTTTCTGTTGAGAAATCGATATTTATAGAGGTTCAGCCTATTGCGGCTCTGGCGGACAATGCACCGCTTGAATTTTTCATATCGGGAAGTGGTGAATATTATTATGATTTAAATAATACCCTACTTTACATAAGTTGCCGGGTCGTAAAACAAGATAATTCTGCCATCGCGGATGGAGCCCGTGTAGCTCTCATTAACTATCCATTAGCGACTCTTTTTAATCAAGTTGATGTCACCCTGGGTGATCGCCTCATCTCACAATCAGACAATCTATACAGCTATAGAGCCTACATTGAAACTCTGCTAAATTACAGCGCACAGACTTTAGCCTCCCAATTCACATCAGGATTATTCTATAAAGATACCGCTGGGCATCATGATGTACGAATCCTGGATGGTGCGAATGTGGGCTTCAACAAGCGGGCCCATGCCGTGGCACATTCTAAGCCTGTCGATCTGCTCGGACAAATCAGATATTTTTAATCAGCCGAAGCTTATATTGAATGGACTTGACCTTAAAATCAAACTGACGCGAAATAAGGATACGTTCTGTTTAATGTCCGCTGACCCGGACCCCCTTAAAGTTCAGATCCTCAATGCATGTCTCTATGTAAAAAGAGTCCAGGTGGCTCCCGTTGTGAGGATTGGTCACTCTCAGGCCTTAACTATTGATAGGGCCTGTATGAAAGTGTACAGCATACCTGGGGGCACCCGAATTTCTAATATAGAGAACCTATTTTTAGGGGCCATACCACGAGTAATTATATTGGGTTTAGTAGATAATGAGGCCTTTAGCGGTACGTATAATAAAAACCCACTGTACTTTCATCATTATAATGTAAACCATGCGGCTTTATATTTGGATGGTCAGCAGATCCCCTCCCAGCCATTCCAACCTAATTTCAATATTGAATTAGCTGTAAGAGAGTATATGGCTCTCGCTCATATTTCTGGAAAGCAGAAGGCTGATTGTGCGCTGGCAATTGACCGAGAAGAATTTATGGATGGCTATTAGAGTTGAGCGATACCGTCCGATACTTCAAAGTATCGGATCGGAATGGATCGGCCGATCTTAAAAAAAAGTATCGGTATCGCCGATTCCGATACCGGAAGTCCCATTCAAGTCTATGTACCTATGTCTATGAATAAGAAAAATCCTGTTTTTCCCACGCAGCAATGGCATAAAGTGAGACTAGGGACTTTTTTTTTTTCTTAAGTGGCGGAGGAATACAGTGCGGAAGGATACCTACCTTCCGTCATTGGATTCCTGCAGCCCGTAGAGAACGGCAGCAACAGCTGATGCTGCAGTTCTCTACCCAAGATCGTCGTGGGACACACTCGTGGACTGCTTCGGATCGTGGGTGAGTATTTTTGTGGTTTGTTATGTTAATATTTATTCCGTAAAAGACAATGGCTTCGGGGAACAATGTGACAAGTATTGGTAAGTATGTTACTCTATGTTATATGTACTGTATGTCTATGTATGTATTGTATGAATGTATTGTATGTAGTATGTATGTAGTATATATGTGGTATGTATGTAGCATGTAGTATGTATGTAGTATGTATGTAGCATGCATGTAGCATGCAGTATGTATGTAGCATGCATGTAGTATATATGTAGTATGTATGTAGCATGTAGTATGTATGTAGCATGCATGTAGTATATATGTAGTATATATGTAGTATGTATGTAGCATGTAGTATGTATGTAGCATGCATGTAGTATATATGTAGTATGTATGTAGTATGTATGTAGTATGTATGTAGTATGTATGTAGTATATATGTGTTATGTATGTAGTATGTATGTAGTATATATGTGGTATGTATGTAGTATGTATGTAGTATGTATGTAGCATGTAGTATGTATGTAGCATGCATGTAGTATGTATGTAGTATTTTTTTTTTTTTTTTTTTAACATTTAACACATTAGCCGGATGATGGGACTACTACTGTCCCATCATTGGCTAATGTGTCAATCACTGTCATGGTAGCAGGCATCGCCAGATGGGACTTGTAGTCCCATCGGACGATGCTTGCACAGACCCCCGGACATCAGCACAGCCCCCCGGCAGGCCGGCACAGCCCCCCGGCAGGCCGGTACAGACCCCCACAGGGTGCACAGACCACCGGCAGGCCGGCACAGCCCCCCGGCAGGCCGGTACAGACCCCCACAGGGTGCACAGACCACCGGCAGGCCGGCACAGCCCCCCGGCAGGCCGGTACAGACCCCGGGCAGTCCACACAGCCCCCCGGCAGGCCGGCACAGCCCCCTGGCAGGCCAGCAGAGACCCCCGGAAGGCCCGAAATGACGGCGCATCATGATGCGCACACACCGCGCATCATGATGACGTCAGGCTGTCAATCAACTTTGAACTTCCGATGCCGACTTCCGATATTGAAAAAATATCGGAAGTCGGTATCGGAATTCCGATACAGCAAGTATCGGCCGATACCCGATACTTGCGGTATCGGAATGCTCAACACTAATGGCTATACATTTTTTGCATTTGATTTATCAGCCGACCAAGAACCTGGAGGTCACTTCTCTCTCATAAAAACTGGGAACCTGCGTTCTGAAATCCAAATTGCACTAGCCACACCTCATACGATAAATATGGTGGTATACGGCGTGAATTCGTCTATTCTAGAAATTAATAACCGCCGTGAAGTATTGTATGATTTCTACTGATGATGGATTCCATGCAGCTCACTACGATATTGAAAGCCGATCACTATACAGAGTCCATATTTTATGGGGTGTATCCGTGTGACTTGCTACCGTCAAATAGAGTAACTCAGAGGCCTGCGGCGTACATCGTAAATACAGATCGGTCCAATCAGAGCGGCAAACATTGGATATTAATTTTACTTTGCAATGAAAAAAATGCGATATTCTTTGACAGTTATGGACTCTCGCCAGACAGCATACTTTTTCCGGATGAATTTATAATCTTCCTAAAGAGAAATAGCAAATTATTCTGCTATCAAGACAGACAAATTCAAAATAATTATAGCACTGTGTGCGGCCATTATTGCGTGTATATCCTAAAGAAACTTGCAAGGGGCAAGTGTCTAGGATGCAGTGACATCTGTTTATCAGTTGTTTTTGTTGAGTTAGTTGTGTAAATAGGCCCTCTGTTTTGCTCAATTGAAATGATAGTATCTATTCTATTGTAATGTTATACTCTGACATCTTTTTCCTTTCTGCTATTTCCTATCTTTATTATTATAAAAGCCAAAGAAACAATACAAATTGAAGTTACCACTGGAAAGTGTCTAGGATGCAGTGACATCTGTTTATCAGTTGTTTTTGTTGAGTTAGTTGTGTAAATAGGCCCTCTGTTTTGCTCAATTGAAATGATAGTATCTAGTCTATTGTAATGTTATACTCTGACATCTTTTTCCTTTCTACTATTTCCTATTTCTTAGCACCTATTGTATTGTAATGATATATGCTATCCTCTGTATTCGATTTTGAGCATTTTTGAAATCCTACAGGAAAGCTCCCAGGATGCAGTAACATCTGCCCTAGCCCCCCTTCTGCATCACTGAAGTACAAGCAGCACAGAAAATACACACAGAGCTTATATTGACCTGTTTTATATATTTATATATATATATATATATATATATATATATATATATATATATACAGTCATGGCCAAAAGTATTGACACCCCTGCAATTCTGCCAGATAATACTCAGTTTCTTCCTGAAAATGATTGCAAACACAAATTCTTTGGTATTATTATCTTCATTTAATTTGTCTTAAATGAAAAAACACAAAAAGAATTGTCCTAAAGCCAAATTGGATATAATTCCACACCAAACATAACAAAGAGGGTGGACAAAAGTATTGGCACTGTTCAAAAAATCGTGTGATGCTTCTCTAATTTGTGTAATTAACAGCACCTATAACTTACCTGTGGCACCTAACAGGGGTTGGCAATAACTAAATCACACTTGCAGCCAGTTAACATGGATTAAAGTTGACTCAACCTCTGTCCTGTGTCCTTGTGTGTACCACATTGAGCATGGAGAAAAGAAAGAAGACCAAAGAACTGTCTGAGGACTTGAGAAACCAAATTGTGAGGAGGCATGAGCAATCTCAAGGCTACAAGTCCATCTCCAAAGACCTGAATGTTCCTGTGTCTACCGTGCGCAGTGTCATCAAGAAGTTTAAAGCCCATGGCACTGTGGCTAACCTCCCTAGATGTGGCCGGAAAAGAAAAATTGACAAGAGATTTCAACGCAAGATTGTGCGGATGTTGGATAAAGAACCTCCACTAACATCCAAACAAGTTCAAGCTGCCCTGCAGTCCGAGGGTACAACGGTGTCAACCCGTACTATCCGTCGGCATCTGAATGAAAAGGGACTGTATGGTAGGAGACCAAGGAAGACTCCACTTCTTACCCCGAGACATAAAAAAGCCAGGCTGGAGTTTGCCAAATCTTACCTGAAAAAGCCTAAAACATTTTGGAAGAATGTTCTCTGGTCAGATGAGACAAAAGTAGAGCTTTTAGGGCAAAAGCATCAACATAGAGTTTACAGGAGAAAAAAGAGGCATTCAAAGAAAAGTACACGGTCCCTACAGTCAAACATGGCGGAGGTTCCCTGGTGTTTTGGGGTTGCTTTGCTGCCTCTGGCACTGGACTGCTTGACCGTGTGCATGGCATTATGAAGTCAGAAGACTACCAACAAATTTTGCAGCATAATTTAGAGCCCAGTGTGAGAAAGCTGGGTCTACCTCAGAGGTCATGGGTCTTCCAGCAGGACAATAACCCAAAACACACTTCAAAAAGCACTAGAAAATGGTTTGAGAGAAAGCACTGGAGACTTCTATGGTGGCCAGCAATGAGTCCAGACCTGAATCCCATAGAACACCTGTGGAGAGATCTAAAAATGGCAGTTTGGAGAAGGCACCCTTCAAATATCAGGGACCTGGAGTAGTTTGCCAAAGAAGAATGGTCTAAAATTCCAGCAGAGCATTGTAAGAAACTCATTGATGGTTACCGGAAGCGGTTGGTCGCAGTTATTTTGGCTAAAGGTTGTGCAATCAAGTATTAGGCTGAGGGTGCCAATACTTTTGTCCGGCCCATTTTTGGAGTTTTGTGTGAAATGATCAATGTTTTGCTTTTTGCTTCATTCTCTTTTGTGTTTTTTCATTTAAGACAAATTAAATGAAGATAATAATACCAAAGAATTTGTGTTTGCAATCATTTTCAGGAAGAAACTGAATATTATCTGACAGAATTGCAGGGGTGTCAATACTTTTGGCCATGACTGTATTTATATATATATGTATATATATTGATTTGATTAACTGCAGTGCTGTGTGATAAATAAAATGTAATTGAATGTACTTCTAAAAATACCTGTGTAAATGTCAAATGTAATGCTTTATAAAAATGTATTTGATTGTTGTTCAATAAACACTATCATCCTTTTTATAAAAATAGCGTCTCTCATTTTTATTTACAATTCAAATAAAATGTTTCCTTTATTAAAATAATTGTCATATAAATAATATACCCAATGGCTATAAAAGGGACCCATTATTGGTCATATAAAAGCGTATCAAACACAGTCTTTTATATCAAACAATAGCGATTGATATAAAAGTGATTCAATCACTTGTATAAAAGGGGCGTGTTTGATACACTTTGATAGGGGCGTGGTACCTGTCAGATTTCTTTTTGACGAGTAATACAGCCCCCTTACTACTGACGGATTTAATCAGCCAAGGTACAATTTTAATCATTATAATGGCGCTGACCTGACAGTGTATGTAGTTTACTGAACACAATCCAGCTGACAGGTTCACTTTATAGATGGACAACTCCTTTAAGTCAAATAGACTAATAAATAACAAAAATAATAAGTAAAAAAACAGGCTCCATAGGCTTTGTTTATTTTTTTACTTCTTTGTTTATTTTTGTCTGTGCCTCAGATAAGGTCTTAAAGGGTAAATAATACATTATTTTTATGGGGTTTTTTTTGTGTAACTGGGGCTGGTATATTAGCCCCAGTTACAGGAGGAATTCAGTCTCTTAGCTGCAAAGAAGAGCTTATTGACATGATCGCTGAGTCTAGGGTAGGAAGAGCTGCTAGCACTGTGAATACAGCAATCAATAAGACAGAGATGGTAATTAAACATCTCTGACTTCTGTATGGAAATTTTCCTGTCTCTGATGGCTAAATCCCTGAAGCTATACAATCTCATGCAAACATCTTACTCTACATTGACATTTTAAAACAACAGTGCAAAGTAAAGTGTGGATTGACAGGATGCTTAGAGTTTATGGATGATCTGTAAATGGTTAGTGACTAATAAAATATTTACTTCTTCAAAACCTGTGAAATGAAATCCCTTTAATAACAAAAGGGTTCAACAAGTTGAACAAAGGATCTGTTCCCCCTTCAGTGACAAATTTCTGATAGGTGTCATTTAATGACTCTGTGACAGGAGATAATTGCCATTGAACTTGTAGCCAATTAGTAATGTGATTTGTGACGAGAAACTATCTTCTTACAATTTACTCATAATTTTGGCTGGATGTCCGTGTAATAAGACCCAGCATTATTTTCAGAAAGGCAGAGTGTATGCCTACCATCGGACACTCAAAAGACTTAACCCTTCAGCAATTTCATCTTGTTCTCTCTTCCCTTCATACCTTTTATGTAAAATCTAGATGTCCAGTGAGTCTAATGAAATGACCACTTTTGTTGGGTTTAGGAGAGTTGGAAGAAGTCCGTATTTTGTGGCTCTCATATGGGTAATAAATTCCACCTTTATTCTTTACATGTAAAAGTGGTCTTGAGCTTGATGCCCAAAGCAGGAACAGAGTGAAGAGGAAATCTTTATTATACCAAAAAACAGAGCTACTTATTCTAATACTAAAATTTTGTTTCATAATATTGTTTAACATAAAAATGTAAAGCAGATGTTATAGAGCAGAAGATTATGTGACCGTAATGTTCCAAGTGAATTATCTTTCCCGGAACACAGAAATCCACATGTAGAAGTTATATTCATGGATAAAAAGTGTATGCTGTTGACAGTTTAACCACAACATTATTTCTTCCAGATTAAAGATTGAACAATCAGACTGCACTGCCTAAGGGCTCTTGTACGTGACCTTAAAAATCGGACAAGTGCTGTCGTTTTGACGAATCGCATTCGTCCCCATGTTATTCTATGGGTCTGTGAACATGTTGGATTCAATTATTGGATCGCCAATCGTGTCTATGAGCCTGTGGAAAAAAATTGAACTGCACTCGGATGACATGCCAGTGTGGTCTGATTTTCACAAAAGCCATTTTAAGGTTGAAGTTGAACTGAAGTCCATCTAGTTCATCCTATAGCCTGACACGTTGTTCAAGGGGAAGTCAAAAACCCCATGAGGCAGATATTAATAGCTCCATATTAGGGGAAAAATTCCTTCCCAACTCCACATCCAGCAATCAGACTAGTCAGAAGTCTGCATTGCTGTGCCCTATCCCACCTGTATCCACTTGATGAACTTGGACTGTTTAGTAAAACTTTGACTGTTTCAAAGATCATGCATTGTGGCTGCACATGCGGCTGCGGCTCCTGAGGGCGGAAGCCTGTAGACAGTGGAAGCCTGCGGCCTGCACATGAGTGTGATGGCTACCCACAACCGACAACACACTAGGCCTGGGACACATATTCTCTGCAACTACCGCTCTGCAGCACTCTACAGACCCAAGAAAAGCAATACCTTATGTAAAAATGAGAACGTTCTGGCTGCTATGACTCTGAATAATTTAACAGTAATAAATCTATAGGTTCCAAATAAAGATGAGCAGAATGCACAGATGATGTCACTCCAGCCCGGGCTAATCAAAAAGCAGGGCAGAGGATGCTGGAAGGTCAGATATTTTAGGGTCTCCCACCCTGCCGTCAGATAGAGCTGAATTAATCTTCTCATCTTTTGTCCCAATCATCCCAGATAGAGCGGGACAGTCCTGGATTTGTGTCTACGCCCTGGAGTTTCAGGCATCTGCTGAATGTCTCTCACTGCTACCGCCTCTCTGACATTCTGACATCTCATGCCTGGTTAGAAAGAAATGGTAGGGGCGTGGCCTAAGCTCAGCACCATGGTGGTTGTGTGAGCTTGAAGCTCCCGTGGGACTATACAGTCAAGCGATGACAGTTATTATAAAATTGATGGAAATACACTTAAAACGCTCCAAAAATGAAAACAACCACCAGTGAGTCTTTGGAATACTTTATTTAAAGTTTGTGACATTTTTTTTTTTTTCTGATTGGCAGCCATAACTGACTGACAAGAATCGGTGTGGTGTGAGGTGATCCTGTCAGTGGGATGATACCAGGTGTGAAGGGATTCCCTTGGTGAAGAAAAACTTACATCAGCGCTATTTATTTCACAAAGGAATCTATTATATGCTGCCATTATCATTGACACCATTTGAATAAGGACGTTTTCTGAGGGGTCTGGCGCCATTTTGAAAGATTAGGACCTCCCTGTCCAACGTTCATCTGCCTAGAAATCACCTTATTAAGACATCTGTCCTGGAGCTGCTGATGCCGCTGGGGGAGCTGTTGCAGTCTTTTCAGTGAGGTCGGCGGTTCCTGAGGTGAGGAGAAGTGCTGACGCGGCTGAAAGACACAACCGGAAGTAACGCTGCTGCCATTGTTCCTGTCACAGAGGGCACAGAGGGACACCTGAGGTGACGAGGTATACTTGCCCTGGACTCGTCGGGACCGTGGAGGAAGCTTCTGCAGCATTCTCAAGCTGCCTGGGAGTTTTTCTGAGGTAACGAAGCGGTGAGCGTCCAAACAACAAAAGAGGAAGTGACACGGCCACCATTGCTGGAAAAGGGCGCAAAGTTTATTGCGCTGAAGAGAGCAGAGGTTGGAGTGTGTGAGGAGAGGTACCAGTGAGTGAGGAGCCAGGTAAAGCTGAATCTTAACAAAGACAGGAAAGAAGAAGTAAGATAAAGAAGAAGATTAGAAGATAAGAAGAATAACAAGATTTTTTTTTTTTATGCAAAAGCAGCTATAATTTAACCTTTTAACAGTCCTGTTAGGGCTCTGGTAAACAAAGACTGAACTTTCTTGCTTGGTTATAGCAAAATACTGGGCACTTTTATCTTTTTTTCCTTTTTTTTTTTTTATATATTTATCTATTTATTTTAAGGGACTCAGCATTAACTTCATGTTTATACATCCACAAACTGGTCCATTAATTTATTGACTTGGACTAGAGATGAGCGACTTTGCCTTTTTTCAGGTCGAGTCGGGTTTCATGAAACCCGACTTTCGCATTATCGTGAAAAGTCAAAGGCCGACTGAAACACGAAACTCAATGCAAGTCAATAGGGAACCAAGGTCGGCAGGGAGTGGAGGACAGGAAACACACCTACAGTGCCCTTTTTAATGAAAAAAACATCAATTCTTATTACTTAAGCTTGTCAACCTTAATTTACTTTATAATAATAGTTAGGCATTGAAAACTGGGGGTTATTTGGCTAAAGTTGTGGGGGGGTAGGGCTGACTCCAGATTTTCGTGGGCCCAGGGCCAAAGAGTGTCACTGGGCTCCTTTAACACATGCCACAATTCATGATCCTCTGATACGGCAGAGAAATAGCGGTATAGTACAAAAATACTTCACTTCTTACATCACGTGACTGATATCCATTTTAAATTCTCCAATAGCTCCAAAAACGGATAGTATATTACTCCATACAGTATTATGGCCACCGCATAGTGCGCCATACAGAGTAATGAGGCCCATATATTTCTCCATACAGAATCATTGGTCCCATATAATGTTCCATACAGTATATGATGAACTCCACATAATGCTACAGTATATGTTGGTCCCCATGGATGAAGCTCCACTGTCTTATGGGCCCAAATAATGCTCCATATATAATGGGCCCCATTTCTAATGCTCCAATGTATAATGGGCCCTGTAAATGCTGCTCCAGTGTCTGATGTCCACCTTTGGAATGCTCCAGTGTATGCTGGGCCCCATATATCATTCTCCCCAAAAATTGCTCCCAACCTTTAAAACAATTAAATAAGTCTCCTCGCTAGGGAATCCCTGTACTCTAGACTCCTCGTCGTCCCCATCTTCCATCTGTCTGCACTTGGACTGTTTAGGCAGAGGGCATACAGATGTGATGTCATCGCGCTCTCTGACCAGAATGTCACTATCAGAAATCACCTGCTCAAGGAACCTGCACTTTCATCTGCACCTTCCTCTTTGTCACTGTGTAATGTGGTTTAGTATGCGGGAAGGGGAACCTGAGTTTCATCAGGGTCAGATTTTGGCTGTGTAGAGTGCGAGGGGAATGTAGTGGTCTGGGTCAATGTACCAGCAGAATTATCTAGCAGTGGCTGGGCATCAGTGCACTTGTGGCACCCCCAGGAGTACGGTCGCCACAGTGGCATTACCTTCCTCCTAGGGAGTGTGATGTCATGCTTGGTAGCAATGAAGGATCTCTCTAGCAGTTAAACCAACACACAACACAGTTACCACTCTAGGCCAGCAGGGAGAGCTCGGAAGCTGACTGCTGAGGAGCTGCTCTCTGTGGTCGGGAGGAGGGAAGTTAGGGCAGTCTGTGAAGGGAAGGGGAAGTGTGTGGACGTGAGAAGGGGAGCTGGAGGATGAGCAGAGTTAAGGCTAACTCCTAGCTGGAGCGCATGGTTCGGATTCTGGTCTCCGAGTTTGTAGGGACACTGACGGTCCTGCAGCAGAAACCGGAGGAAGCAGCAGCTGTAAATGCTCTGTTCCCAACTAAGGCTCGGAGGCCCCAGCAGCGACATGTGTGAGCCAAAAGGAAAAGGCTATGGCTGCCTGCCATACGAGAAAGTTCAAAAAGAAAGTCAACAGGGGGAACTTCAGTGAACTCAGTACTGCGAGTACCTCAGATAAGTGCTAGAACGGAGGCCACACTACCTATCTGCAGAGAGAGAATTCCTAATTTGCTTCCAGGCTGACCAACTCCTTCTCCATCTGTACTCTGGGTCCTGGACGGCACTTACCAAATACAAGTAAAGGAACTGCACGACTGTGTCTGTCATCTTTCTCCTGCGCCTGGCGCACGGCTCTGCTACATCCTGCACTGCACACCATCTACCAACTCTTTCATCTGCCCTGTGACTACAGCCCTACTTGTGCAGGGCTTCTACATCTTAGCTGCACCACAACATCTGTCCCAGAGAAGCTACACTGCAACGCTGGTCAATCTGATCAGAAACCACAGGTGGCGTCACATATTCACCTATAAACGTTATTCACCCCTTTGCATGGATGCCCAGGGCCACGGACCGGGTTACCACCACTGTGACACATCCCTCTGAGACACTGGCCCGGTACCAATTAACCCCACTGCCCTGGCTGGTGACCCACCCTCCATGTCAGATTCATCTTGGACTGGGGAATTCACAATTTGACTTGATAACCCAGGCATGGTATGTGAGAAAGAGCTACATGGACTAATGTGAAGTGTGGCCTGCTGCATCATTCACTTTTGGTGGGGGTGAAGGACACAAGGAAAGGGGTTCTTCCTGACCAGGAGCCAGCACTTGATGACTCAGTGCTTGCATTTTTTGAAACTTCAGAAGAGGAGGGCATATTAGCTGGAGTCTGTTTTGGCAATGTAAGCCAAAACCAGTTCCTGATGCTCTGGCTTTAAAAGCTGTTAACCTACTCCCAGAAAAGGTAGCCTTCCAGGACTTCCGGAGCCAGACCATGATGCAGGCTCAACACCTCCTGCCTTAGCTGCTATTGTGCTTTTGCCACTACCAGCAGATGCACCACCACCATCAGTACCAGCTGGCCCCCCAACGCCCACGTCTGCGGCCTCTTCCACCATACTTCCAAATTTTGGAGAAAATGTTCCCAAAATACCATCAGATATATGGTACTGTATCAGAAGCATACAGCTGTATACAGTCAAAGAATAATTGTAAATCGCCGTATATATTTCATGAGTCACACAGAGACGCTCACAGGCTCAGTATGGATTAGCCAAGAATATAAAAAGTAGAAAAAGGGTACAGTATCATCAGATAGCAGGTATATATAGTATAGTTTAAACATTCTAAATCTCCATATATATTTCAGGAGGCAGACACAGACGCTCTCAGGCTCAGTATGGATTACAACACAATATAAAAAGCCGTAAAACGGTAATGGATCTGAAGCGTACAGCTGTATACAGTGTAGGGGTCATTGTCAATCTCAGTATTTATTTCCAGAATCAGAAACAGACTCTCACTTGGTCAGTTTGGACTAGACCAGAATATAAAAAGCAGTAAATGGGTAATGTATCACAAGCGTAGAGCTGTATACAGTGTTGGGGTAATTTTTAAATCTACCTATAAATTGCAGGAGTAACCCACAGACTCTCACATGCTCACGATGGATCACATCACAATATAAAAATAAGATCCGCAAGAAATAATCACACATGTGGGCCAATGTTCCAGGTGTCAATGATACACTTAGAGTGGTGGGTGGAGGACTTTCTGGAAGAAAGGGTACAGTATCACCAGATAGCAGGTATATACAGCATAGTTTAAACATTAAAAATGTACATCTATATATCAGGAGTAGTGTTGAGCCACCCCACTAGTGTTCGAGTTCGGTTCGGTTAGTCGAACAGGAGGCAAGTTCGTCGAATGTTCGTCGAACACCGTTGAACCCCATTGAAAACAATGGCAGGCAAACACAAACACATACAAACACATAGAAAACACATACAAAACACCTTAAAAGGTGTCCCAAAGCAGACCAAATGCTCAGAAGACACAAATAACATATGGAAAAGGGCAACTACATATAGAAAAGAGGTGGAGGAGTAAAAGGAGGAAGAGGAGACACAGATATAGGCATGTCATGCCCTTATAAAGTCAAGAAAGGCTGGAATAAAAATCTAAAATACCAAAAAAATTCTAAAATTCTAAAATCGAAGACGATCATATACCATCGGACTTCCCACCATAAATTATGCCAACTGCCGATCAGGCGGCGTTGTTCCCACGACCCTCCGAACAGCGTCCATGAAGGCAAAGTGTTTGGTTTACGGGGGCAGTATGGTTGCAAAGCTGAACCTTAAAGGAATGTCCAGAAGGGCACCACCACAAGGAGTGGAGCCTGCGGCTTCATTGGACTCCACATGGGCAACCTCAACCATGCCAGCCACGGAAAAGAAGGACAGATTGCAAGCTTTCTCGATTCTGTGGGTGGTGGTGCACGGCCGTTTTTAGTTGTGCTAGCGATTTGTCAGCTTAATTCCATTAACAAATGAGACTCCGGCGTGCCCCCGAGGTCCGCGTCCAGCTTCCTAGAGGGACACGTGAGGCTCTGGCACGCGAGATCGAGCAATAACAGGTCTGTCATGCCCTTACATGTCCGGGGCTGCACCCGTGCTACACTGAAAGGACCAGCATGTGTCGCTTACAGGTGCGGATAACCCGCTGAACCCCGTTAGTGATGGGGATCTGAGATTACATTTCTTCCCCACGAACGAGGATTTCCCAGTAAGTGCAGGTCAACCGGAATTCCGGAATTAGGCCTAATCGGCATTCCAAAAAAAAATGTGCAAAAATTAAGTGTCCAAACCACAGGTGCTGTAGCTTGCTTAACAGCTGGGCTCTGCTGAGTAGCACACAGTTCTTACATAAACAGGCAGCATAGCTTGGTTCACGGGCGGGCAACTCTGCTGAGTAGCAGACAGTGCTTACATAAACAGGCGGCATAGCTAGGTTCACAGGTGGGCTCCTCTGCTGAGCAGTAGACACAGGTACTAGGCCCAAAGTATTGACTGGGCTAAATGCAGTCAAAAACTGGTTCTTTCATAAACAGGCGGCATAGCTAGGGTCACGGATGGGCTCCTCTGCTGAGTAGCGGACAGAGCTACAAGGCCCAAAAGGATTTTCTGGACAAGATGCGGTAAAAAATTATTAGAAACACACACGGTGTAGCTCCTTGAGAGGTGTACTACACTGCTGGCTACCAGACACCGCTACTATGCCATGAAACTGTCTATTAACATTGAAAACCATTATTAATGTGAAAATAAAGTTATGCTTTTGGTGAACGAACCGTTCTCGAACGGAACCTCGAACAACCGAATTTTAAGCAAAGTGTTCGACTTCGATGAAGGGCTCGAACACCGCCCAAAACAGCTCGATTTTTAACTTGGCGAACAGTTCGACCACTGCTCATCTCTAATCAGGAGGCAGACTCAGACAGTCTAAGGCCCAGTATGGATTCAACAAGATTGTAGAAAGTTGAGAAATTGTACAGTATCACCGGATAACAGGTATATATAGTATAGTTTAAACATAGAAAATCTCTGTGTATATTTCCGGAGTCCGAGAAAGACACTCACAGCCTCAGTATGGATTAGACAAGAATCTTTAAAGTAGAAAAAGGGTAATGTATTCGAAGTGTACACCAGTATACACTGTTGTGGTATTTTTAAATCTTCATATATCTTCATATATATTTCAGTCTCAGTAAGACAGTCCAGACTCTCCGCAAGAGGAAACGAGATGGATACAAGTACAGACAGAAAGTCGAGTGATTGCAGAAATTTTGGAATTACTATTCACGGGAAAAACTCCCGGGAGAATTCTCAGAGGCGATGCTGACCCTCAATTACTTTGTCTGTGGAGACAGCGAAAACAGTTCTTTGTGAAGAAAGGGTTGCTGTATCGCAGTACCGTGGATCCCATCACCGTTACTCATCTCCATCAAATTGTGATCACAGGGAGAGATGTAAACATGGTCCTCACTGCCTATCATGATCTGTCAGGTAACTTTGGAGTGCAAAAGACAGAAGCCACAGGCCGTAGGCAATTCTATTGGATTGGCATGAGAGGACACATTTAAAAATGTGGGCAGGAATGTCACACGTCTGTGAGTAGGAAAACTGTGAAAGCTGCTGATAAACTACCACTGCATCTCATTGTGAGTTGACATCCATAACAAATGGAAGCCATTGATCATCTGAAGATAGAGCTCAGCAGGACAGGGCATAGCTACATCTTAACCATCATCTATCAGTTCACCAAATTTGTAGTGGCAGTCCCAGTGAAGGATTTAACAGCCAAGACTACACAGCGGTGGAGCAGGGAGAGGTAAGTATTGCAAGTGCTGAGGCCCTGAGCAAGCAGGGGGGGGCCCACTCGTGGGCGGCGGTACTGGCACAGGGCCCCTCATAGTACGCCGGTGTGTCTGACGGCGGGTGTGCACCCCCACCGTCAGAGACACTTGATTGTACTATGAGGGACCCTGTGCCAGTGCCGTTGCCCAAGAGTGGGCCCACCCACCTGTCCAGGGCAACGGCACTTGCACGGGTGCGTGCGCCATGTGTGACCCCGGCCCTCGGTGGGAGGCAGCCCAGTTAGGGAGGTTGAAAAAATGGCATATGCTGATGTTGGACATTCAGCAGCTGCAAATGGAGAAATTGGAGAAGTCCGAGGAAGAGGAGGATAAAAGCAAGCCCCTTTTCTGGCAGCCTATGTGTCAGCAGGGGAAGGTGGGACAAAATCCTTTCAAACCCATGCATGGTTCATTTTAATGAAGGTTAGATAATCAACATTTTGGGTCGACAGACGGGTCCTTTTTTCTGTCAGGATTGATCCAGCAGCACTGAAGACTCATTCGGATAGTACACTAGTGTCATGATCCATGCTGGATCATGACAGATAAAAGCACTAGTAACCTTATATTTTTCCTTAAGCTGGTGGTTTCAGTTCTAGTTTTGCCCCCAGTGGCCGTTGGGGTCATTGCACTTGATGATTTCTTTGCTTTGCCTTTTACCCCCGGTGGTCACTGGGATTATAGCAGCTATTGGCCCCTGATCATTTGACCATTCCCTTTTCCTATATAGGGTCACATGGTCTATGAGCAGCTGTTGGTGATATTGGTCATTTCAACCATCCTTGGTGGAGGAAGGAGCTAGAGAGAGTTCCTTGCAGCACGGACAGAGTCCTGGTGTGGAAGGAATTACAGAGAGGTGTTCCTTGCAGCTCTGACAAAGCTTGGAGAATTAGCAGCTATTCTGGAGGAAAGCTGCATTCTGGTGGTGGACTCTGTTGCTGGGAGCAATAGCAACAGAGCAAAGCTAAGTGGTATTTCCCTGTTTGTATTTTTCCCTGGTGTGTATTAGTACAGTGGTGGGGCCAGTGCCTGCACCACCAAGCTCCCCAGCAAGGCATAGGTATAGGGGTGCTAGGGTGACAGGTTCCGGCTCGGCGACAGGTGAGTCGCCTGTATAGGGAATGTTAGGCGTGTGAGGGACACTGACTCAGGGGAGTGCAGGAGGTCTCCACGTCCCCGTCCCCTATTGCAGGGCACACCATTCTAACTGTTTCCCCTTCCCCCGTGTCTTGATGTTTTAGTTACCGGCCTGCGGGTCGTGTCATACAGGACAGTTACACGTGCCGTGTCTTGCTGTTTTAGTTGCCGGCCTGCGGGTCGTGTCACACAGGACAGGTCCACGTGACAACTAGCAGCAGGGCAAGTGAGCTCCTGTAAGGCATATTGTGCCAATTCAGGCCAGGTGTCCAGTTTACAGGCCCAATAGTCAAAAGGGAATGACCTGTGAGGGAGAACATCGATATGAGAGGAGAAGTAGTTTGTAACCATAGTTGACAACTGCTGTCTCCTGTCACTTTCAAACGATGCAGTATTACCAGTCGTGTGAGCTGTACTTGAAAAATCAGTCCACAACATGGTCATGAAACCCCTGTCTCCAACGCCACTTCGGATGTGTGCACCACGAACCCCTCTTCCATGCGGCCCCCTACGGCTCATGTGAGAACCATCACCGCTGCTGTGTCCTGGGAATGCCTCAAACAAACGGTTTACCAGAGTTGCTTGTTTGTCATTATTAGCTCTAGCTTCTCCTGTGGCATGATGCTTTGGAATTTGCCTTTATACCGTGGATCCAGGATGCTGGTCAACCAGTAGTCGTCATCGTTCATCATTTTGGCAATGCGGGGGTCCCTTTTTAGGATCTGCAAGGCATAATCACATATGTGGGCCAATGCTCCAGGTGTCAATGATGCACTGCGGGTGCTGGGTGGAGGAGCACTTTCTGACAAATCCACATCCCTCCTGTTACGCACAAACCCTGTACCTGACCTTGACACGCCAATATTTTCTCTTGCCCCCTGAAAAGCATCCTCCTCCCCTAAATAATCATCTCCATCATCCTCCTCCTCCTCCTCTTTCTCTTCTTCCTCCACCTCGTCCAGGAGAGTTCCCTGAGCAGACAATGGCTGACTGTCATCAAGGCTTCCCTCCTCCTCTTCCTCGGCTGCAGACGCCTGCTCCTTAATGTGCGTCAAAGTTTGCATGAGCAGACGCATAAGTGGGATGCTCATGTTTATGATGGCGTCGTCTGCGCTTACCAGCTGTGTGCATTCCTCAAGAACACTGAAGGACTTTACAGAGGTCTTTCAGCTTCGACCACTGAACACCAAGACAACTCCATGTCTGCCCTCAAACTGCCTGCCCATGTATCCTCCCCCAAATGAATTACAGCCTGCCTCTGTTCGCACAGCCTCTCAACCATGTGGAGGGTGGAGTTCCACCTTTTTGCAACGTCGATAATTAGGCGGTGCTTGGGAAGGTGTAGCAATCGCTGCAGCTTCTGCATACGACTGGAGTGTACGGGCGACCGGCGGATGTGCGAGCACAGTGTTCGCACCTTATGGAGCAGGGCTGTTAACTCCGGATAATTATTGAGGAAGCACTGCACCACCAGGTTCAAGGTGTGAGCCAGGCAAGGTATGTGTCTGAGTTTTGAAAGGGCTATGGCTGCCACAAAATTCCGGCCGTTATCACAAACTACCTTGCCTGCCTCAAGATGTAGACTGCCCAGCCATGACTCAGTTTGTCGCTGCAAGTAGTCGGCCAGTACCTCCGCGGTGTGTATGTTGTCGCTCAAACACATCATCTTCAACACAGCCTGCTGACACTTACCACTAGCTGTTCGATAGTAGGACACCTCGTGTGGAACACGGCAGCTGCAGATGGAGTGCTCGTGCGACTGCGCTCTGTGGATGAGCTTCTGGAGGAGGAGGAGGAGGGTCGAAAGCCTACAGCCAACAGTTTCCTATACCGAGGGCTAGGCAGCACTGCCCCACCACCGCTGTCCCCTGTGGACCCTGCATCCACCACATTAAACCAGTGCGCAGTGATGAACACGTAACGGCCCTGGCCATGCCTATTGAACCATGTAACTGTTGTGAGGTGCACCTTTCCACTCACTGATTGCTTGAGTGCATGGACAATGCGGTCTTTCACATGCACGTGGAGGGCTGGGATGGCTTTTCGAGAAAATAAGTGCCAACTGGGTAGGTCATAGCGTGGTACTGCGTAGGCCATGAGCTCGTGGAAAGCTTCGCTTTCAATCAACCGGTATGGCATCATCTATAACGAGATTAGTTTGGCAATGTGGGCATTCAAAGACAGTGTACGTGGATGAGAGGATGAGTACTTTCCTGTCCTACTCAGAGTTTCTGGTAGGGTGAGCTGGACTTGAGAGCTGCATATGGTGGAACTAGCGGTGGACATGGCGGACTGAGAGAGGGTTGGTGATAGTGATGGTGATGGTGGTCTTGCTGATGGCCTAGCTTCAGTCTTTCATAGCAATAACATTGTGATTCCCTAACTGCTTTGGTCTTGCGACAACACCTCAACATTTGCTGCTGGTGGTGTGCTAACCGGTGGGCCAACAGTGGGGGAAGCGATGTAGCGTTGCTGACTACCTTCATTCGGAGCAGGTGCACATGTGGTATATTAGGTTTGGTAGTCAGTCCACACTTGCAAGTGCATGGTGGTTAAATGTCTAAGCATGCAACTGGTATTCAAATTTCTCAGATTTTTCCCTCGGCTAAAGGTCTTTGCGCACTTCTTACAGATAACTTTTGCCTGATCATTAGGATTTTGTTCAAAAAAGTGCCACACTGCACTCTTCCTACTATGGAAGACATTTTGAGGCCTCGCACGCTGTGCTAATTTGATCGTCTGGCCAAGCTGTCCTGCAACTCTTTTGGTTTTTGTAACCCATTTTTCGACTGCCACGGGCCTGCCAGATAACAACTGTTGCGATGTCGATGCCTGCTGTGGATCCTCCTCCTCCTCTTCTGAGCTATTGGCAGCGGCACCCTCTTCCCCCAATGGATGCCAATCTGGGTCAACAACTGGGTCATCCATCACCTCCTCTTCAATTTCATGTGCACCTTCCTCTTTGTCACCGTGCAAGGTGGTATAGTAAGTGGGAAGGGGCACATGAGTTTCATCAGGGTCAGATTCTGGTTCAGTACACTGCAACGACAATGTAGTGCTCTGAGAGAATGTACCAGCAGAAAAATCTAGCAGTGGCTGTGCATCAGTGCACTCCATGTCAGATTCATCTTGGACTGGAGAATTCACAATTTGACTTGATAACCCAGGCATGGTATGTGGAAAGAGCTCCATGGAGTAATCTGTAGTGTGGCCTGCTGCATCCTTCACTTTTGGAAGGGGTGAAGGACACAAGGAAAGGTGTTGTTCCTGACCAGGAGCCTCCACTGATGACTCAGTGCTTTTATTTTTAACTTGTTCCTGAAGCTCCGGCTTTAAAAGCGGTTTACCTACTCCCAGAAAAGCGAGCCTTCGAGGCCTTGTGGAGCCAGATGATGAGGCAGGCTCAACACCTCCTGCCTTAGGCTACTTTCACACATCAGTTTTTTGCCGTCAGGCATGATCCGGCTTTTTTTAGAAAAAACGGATCCGGCATAAATTTTGGAGAACTGTAGAAACGGATCCGTTTTTTTGCTGGATCCGTCTCTGTTCCTGGAGGCTGGCCAATTGGATCTGAGCATGCGCAGACTTAAAAAAACCGGATCCGGTTGCTGGATCCGTCTTTTTATGGATCCGGCGCATTCCGGCGCCCATAGACTTTCATTGTAGCAAAAAGCTGGAAGCGCCGGATCCGGCGCTTCCAGCTTTTTCGCCGGAGACAAAAAACGTTACAGCAGACGTTTTTTCAAGACGCCGGAATGAGACAAGTTGCCGGATCCGGCAAAAAACGGATGAAACGCAATGCCATCCGGCACGATCCGGCGCTAATGCAAGTCAATGGGGAAAAACCGGATCCGGCATTGCATTTTGCCGGATCCGTTTTTTCCAAAAAAAGCCGGATCGCGCCTGAAGGCAAAAAACTGATGTGTGAAAGAGGCCTAAGGTGCTATTGTGCTTTTGCCACTACCAGCAGATGCACCACCACCACAACCACCATCAGTACCAGCTGGCAACCCCCACCCACGTTCACGGCCTCTTCCACCATACTTCCTCATTTTTGGGAAAATGTACCCAAAATACCACCAGCTATATGGTACCGTAAAGCAAGGTACAAGGTGTATATAGTATTGGGGAGAATTTGAATCTCCCTAGAGATTTTAGGAGGCTGAACAATTATCTCAGGCCACTATAGATTACACCTCAATTTAACAGGCTGAAATTGGCTGGTGTATGGCAAAGTACAAGGTGTATATAGTATTGGGGAGAATTTGAATATCTTTAGAGATTTTGGAAGGCTGAACTATTATCTCAGGCCAACTATAGATTACACCTCAATTTAACAGGCTGAAATTGACTGGTGTATGACAAAGCACAAGGTGTATATAGTATTGGGGAGAATTTGAATCTCCCTATAGATTTTAGGAGGCTGACAATGATGATCTCAGTCCAAGTATGGACGCAGGCAGCCTAATAAGCAGGACTGCTGCACACAAAAGGGTGGAAAAATGAACGCTTGGTAACTGTGCAGAAAAGAGGAAGAAAAGTATTTTTGCTTTTAAAAAAGCAGTTTGCACAGCAGTGTGCAAACAGCAATGCAGCTATCAGGGAGTCTTATAAGGCAGCCGAATAACCAACAGAGCTGATGCACAAAAATATAGCATCCCCTGTGACTGCACACAAACTGTTGTGTTGTACAGTGAAAATCGCTACCAGCAGAAGCAGTTTTTTTGTTCTTCTTCCCTGCCTAACGCTCTCCCTTTTTCAGAATCAGCAGCAGCAACCTCTCCCTATGCTAAAATCGGCAGAGGAAACATGTCGGTCAGCGTGCACGCCGTTTTATAGCCCCTGTGACACCACACAAAGCAAGCCAATCACTTGCATGCCCTTCTCAAAGATGGTGGTGACCGATGCGCATGTCATCGCGTTGCCCACAGTGTGCGTCCTCCATCATTGGCTGAAAAAGGGCGCTGGAAGTATCATTTGAAATGCGACTTTGGCGCTCTGGTCGCCGACCTCATGGCCGACCTCACGCTATGGTCGGGTTTCGTTTCATGAAACCCGACTTTAGCGAAAGTCGGCGTCTTATGAATTTGACCGACCCGTTTCGCTCAACTCTAACTTGGACATTAAAGGGGGGTATTGTGCTGTGTTGCTTTATAGAGGAGAGTTCATTGAACACTTTGAGCATCATAGTATATGTCCTTATATATTTGGCTTGTGGGTAAGTCTGGCCAAGGTTATTGATGCATATGTTTGGCCTCTCACTTCATATGTTCCCGGAAGTAACTTTAAGATAACTACAATACTATATATGCTCGCAAACTGTTGTCTCTCTCTTTTCTCAACTAACATATCACTAAAGAAGAGTCACCCGGCTGATAAACATTGGATGTAATTACATGCTTAAGTAAACTATTTTGTCATTGAATATTATAGATTGTAAACTGCTTATAGAAATCTCATCCTAGAGAGATAAATTGCTAGAAGTGTTCACCATTTTGGTTTGCACGTTCATGACCGGGCCAATTTTTACAATTCTGACCACTGTCCCTTTATGAGGTTATAACTCTGAAACGCTTCCATGGATCCAGGTGATTCTGACATTGTTTTCTCGTGACATATTGTACTTCATGTTAGTGGTAAAATTTCATTCATATAACTTGCGTTTATTTGTGAAAAAAATGGAAATTTGGTGAAAATTTTGAAAATTTCACAATTTTCCAAATTTGAACTTTTATGCCCTTAAATCACAGAGATACGGCACACAAAGAACTTAATAAATAACATTTCCAACATGTTTACTTTACATCAGCACAATTTTGGAACCAAAATTTTTTGTTAGGAAGTTATAAGGGTTAAAAATTGACCAGCGATTTCTCATTTTTGCAACACCATTTTATTTTTAGGGACCACATCACATTTGAAGCCACTTTGAGGGGTCAATGTGATAGAAAATACCCAAATGTGACACCATTTTAAAAACTGTACCCCTTAAGGTGCTCAAAACCACATTCAAGAAGTTTATTAACCCTTTAGGTACGTCACAGGAATTTTTTGAATATTTAAAAAAAAATGAACATTTAACTTTTTTTCACAAAAAAAATACTTCAGGTTCAATTTTTTTTATTTTACCAAGGGTAACAGGAGAAATTGGACTGAAAAGTTATTGTGCAATTTGTCCTGAGTATGCTGATACCTGATATGTGGGGGGAACCACTGTTTCGGCGCATGGCAGAGCTCAGAAGGGAAGGAGCACCATTTGACTTTTTCAACACAGAATTGGCTGGAATTGAGATCAGACGCTATGTTGCATTTGGAGAGCACCTGATGTGCCCAAACAGTGGAAACCCCCCAATTATAACTCCAACCCTAACCCCAACACACCCCTAACCCTAATCTCAGCCCTAACCCTAGCCCTAACCCTAGCCCTAATCCTAGTCCTAACCCTAACCCTAACCCTAACCCTAGCCCTAACCCTAACCCTAATGGGAAAATGGAAATAAATACTTTTTTTATTTTATTATTTTTCCCTAACTAAGGGGGTGATAACGGGGGGTTTGATTTACTATTTATGGCGGTTTTTATGTTTGGCAGCTGTCGCACGCTAAAAGACGCTTTTTATTGTAAAAATAGTTTTTGCATCACCACATATTGAGAGCTATAATTTTTCCGTATTTTGACCCACCGAGTCATGTGAGGTCTTATTTTTTGCGGGACGAGTTGACGTTTTTATTGGTACCATTTTCGGGCACGTGACATTTTTTGATCGCTTTTTATTCCGATTTTTGGGACACAGAATGAGCTAAAACCAGCGTTTCATGAATTTCTTTTGGGGGGGTGCGTTTCCACCATTCCGCGTGTGGTAAAATTGATAAAGCACTTTTATTCTTCAGGTCAGTACGGTTACAGCGATACCTCATTTAGGTTTTTTTTATGTTTTGTCAGTTTTATGCAATGAAAACTATTTTATATAAAAAATAATTATTTTTGCATCGCTTTATTCTGCGAGCTATAACTTTTTTATTTTTTTGCGGATGACGCTGTATGGCAGCTCATTTTTTGCAGGACAAGCTGACGTTTCCAGCGGTATCATAGACATATATATGCATCTTTTTGATCGCGTGATATTGCACTTTTTGTTCAGTGGTATGATAATAAATCATTATTTTTTGCTTCATTTTTAATTTTTATTTTTTAAGGGGTTCATTAAAGGGGTTAACTAATGGGACAGTTTTATAGGGCGGGTCGTTACGGATGCATCGATACCAAATATATGTACTTTTATTTTTTTTTTTCAAAAAAAGAATTTATTGGGGAATATTTTTTTTTTTTTACTAATTTATTTAGCGATTTTTTTAAAATTAATTTGACACTTTTTTTAACTTTATTACATTGTCCCAGGTGGGACATCACTGTCCTGTGATAGATCGCTGATCTGTCACATCACAGATCACTGTGACTGCTGCAGACTTCTTCATGCCTGCACTTTGCAGGCAGTGTGGAAGTCAGCTCCCTACAGGCCCCCGAAGGTCCCCGTCGCCATCTTGGATCCGGGGGCCTGTAGGGAAAGAGCCCCCCGCAGCAGCGCTGCACATTGCGCTGCCGCGGGGGGCTCAGGGGACCATGGAGGGTTTGATCGCGGTGTACAAGGAGTTAACTTGTCGGGGGCGGTCCATGACTGCCCGTGACACATTGTGCCGGGTGTCAGCTATGATAATCAGCTGACACCCGGCCGCGATCAGCGGCGCTCACCACGTGGGTGCCGCTGATCGCTATGACGTACTATCCCGTCCCTGGGAATTAAGTCCCAGGGCACATGGACGGGATAGTACGTCTGATGGCAGTAAGGAGTTAATATCTTTTAGTCTCCAGAGAGTTACTCAGTTAACTCTTTTTTGCAAATACATTTATATACTGGGTGATAATTCTGTTTATAGAAATCTCATCTTAGAGAGATAAATTGCTAAAAGTGTTAATCATTTAATATCTTTTAGTCTCTAGAGTGCTGCTCAGCTGACTCCTTTTTACATTAACATTTACATGTTGTGTGTTAACCCTTTTATATAATTCATTATATAAATTTAATCTTAGTGAGATAAATTGTTGGAAGAGTTGACCATTTCACAAGGCTTGAGGAAATCTTGTTGAGTCATATCACTCAATACTCTATTTATTCCATACCATAATTTATGGTACCATAATTTAGCTTTAGTCTTCCTGTAATACTATTGAGTAGTGCATAACAGTCCTCATACATATAGCTAGGAGGGATAGCTAATACTAGAGAAGAGAGAGAGAGGATTCAAAAAGATATAATTAAACTGGAGAAGTGGGCAACAACTAACAGAATGGTTTATAACAGGGAAAAATGCAAAGTACTACATCTGGGCAATAAAAATGAAAAAAGCATATACAGAATGGGAGGAATAGGCCTAAGCAACAGCACATGTGATAAAGACTTGGGTATACTAATAGATCACAGACTGAATGAGTCAACAGTGTGAAGCAGCAGCAAAAAAGGCAAATGCAATTCTAGGATGTATTAACAGAAGCATACAGTCTAGATCACGTGAAGTCATTATTTCCCTCTACTCATCTTGGGTCAGACCTCATCTGGAATACTGTGTCCAGTTTTGGGCACCACATTTTAAAAAAGACAGCAACAAACTGGAGCAAGTTCAGAAAAGAGCTACCAGAATGGTGACCGGTCTGCAAACCCTGTCTTATGAGGAAAGGTTGCAGGATTTGGGATTGTTTAGTTTGCAAAAGAGAAGACTGAGAGGAGACTTAATAGCCCTCTACAAATATCTTAAGGGCTGTCACATTGTAGAAGGATCAACTTTATTCTCATTTGCACAAGGAAAGACTAGAAACAATGGGATGAAATTGAATGGGAGGAGACACAGATTAGATATTAATAAAAACTTTTTGACAGTTAGAGTGATCAATGAGTGGAACAAGCTGCCACAAGAAGTGGTGAGTTCTCCTTCAATGGAAGTCTTCAAACAGAGGCTGGACAGACATCTGACTGGGATGATTTAGCGAATCCTGCTTTGAGCAGGGGGTTGGACCAGATGGCCCAGGAGGTCCCTTCCAACTCTACGATTCTATGATTCTACTTTACGCTAATATGATGTGAGGAGTTCTTTTCCTTAGCCATAATTTTTAACTTTATTTTGCTCACTGTACTTGCCATTTCTCAACATGGTCTCAGGTAATGCTAGATACAAATCTTCAACTACTAAAATCCCAAAATGTCATGATCCAGGTTGGATGATGACAGTTAAAAGCACATGTAACCTTTTTTTTCTTTAAGCTGTGTGCTTAAGCGTGGTTTTTTGCCCCCGGCGGCCATTGGGATTATTGCATTGGTGTCCTTTGTTTTAAGTTTGCCCCCGGTGGTGGTGAGCGTCATTGCACTCTGTTTCTTTAGTTTAGTGCACACAATTGTATGCAGGTGTGATTGCTGGATCTGCTATAAAAGAGTCACAGGTGTTGCAATCAGTGTTGGTTATAGTATTCATTTCCTACCATCCCTGGTGGAGGAAGGAGCTGGAGAGCGTTCCTTGCAGCATTGTCACAAATTCGCCCTGCTGGAGGCAGTGTGTCCAGCCACACGTTGATCGTGACACAAAAACTTGGAGTTCTCTGCAAACTAGGCCAACAGCTGACCTATCTAATTTGGTCAGTCCGATTAACACTAGAACTACCGGAGGGGTCATTTTGACCCTTTTGCTATTTCTTTTTCCTATAATTTCTAAAATTTTAACAAATAAGTTCTGACTTCTTGTGACTTTTATTTATTCATGGTAGTGTATATTTTAGGACACAAAAATGAATTGTAACTTTTTCAGGGGCCCGGATTTTACAATTCATACCTATAAGTACTGAAGGGGTCAATTTGACCCCATACATAAAAGTAGTAGTAGGCAAGTCACCTAATATTACAGAATATAATAAACAAGTAAAAGACATAATATAGAATCATAGAATCATAGAATCATAGAATCGTAGAGTTGGAAGGGACCTCCTGGGCCATCTGGTCCAACCCCCTGCTCAAAGCAGGATTCGCTAAATCATCCCAGTCAGATGTCTGTCCAGCCTCTGTTTGAAGACTTCCATTGAAGGAGAACTCACCACTTCTCGTGGCAGCCTGTTCCACTCATTGATCACTCTAACTGTCAAAAAGTTTTTTCTAATATCTAATCTGTGTCTCTTCCCATTCAGTTTCATCCCATTGCTTCTAGTCTTTCCTTGTGCAAATGAGAATAAAGTTGATCCTTCTACAATGTGACAGCCCTTTAGATATTTGTAGACAGCTATTAAGTCTCCTCTCAGTCTTCTCTTTTGCAAACTAAACATTCCCAAATCCTGCAACCTTTCCTCATAAGACAGGGTTTGCAGACCGGTCACCATTCTGGTCGCTCTTTTCTGAACTTGCTCTAGTTTGTTGATGTCTTTTTTAAAATGTGGTGCCCAAAACTGGACACAATATTCCAGATGAGGTCTGACCAAAGAGGAGTAGAGGGAAATAATGACTTCACGTGATCTAGACTGTATGCTTCTGTTAATACATCCTAGAATTGCATTTGCCTTTTTTGCTGCTGCATCACACTGTTGACTCATATTCAGTCTGTGATCTATTAGTATACCCAAGTCTTTTTCACATGTGCTGTCACTTAGCCCTATTCCTCCCATTCTATAAATGCTTTTTTCATTTTTATTGCCCAGATGTAGTACTTTGCATTTCTCCATGTTAAAAACCATTCTGTTAGTTGCTGCCCACTTCTCCAGTTTATTTAAATCTTTTTGAATCCTCTCTCTCTCTTCTCTAGTATTAGCTATCCCTCCTAGCTTTGTGTCATCAGCAAATTTAATCAGTTTACCCTCAATTCCTTCATCTAAATCGTTGATAAAGATGTTGAACAATACAGGGCCCAGGACAGAGCCCTGTGGTACCCCACTTGAGACATTCTTCCAACTGGATGTGCAGCCATTTACGACCACTCTTTGGGTCCGATCACTAAGCCAGTTATGAATCCACCTAACAGTTGCCTTGTCCATTCCATACTTAGTCATTTTTTCAATAAGGATTGTATGAGAGACTTTGTCAAATGCTTTGCTGAAGTCAAGATATACTATATCTACAGCATTTCCTTGATCCACCCAATCAGTGATACCGTCATAGAAGGAAATTAAGTTAGTCTGACATGACTTATTAGTTAGAAACCCATGCTGACTCTGTTTAATCACTTCATTCTTATCCAGGTATTGACATACATGTTGTTTAATAATTTGTTCAAAGATCTTTCCTGGTATAGAAGTCAGACTCACCGGCCTATAGTTGCCTGGGTCCACCTTCTTCCCCTTTTTGAAGATAGGAACAACATTTGCTCTTCTCCAGTCTTCTGGCACTTCTCCTGTTCTCCAAGAATTTTCAAAGATTATGGAGAGGGGTTCAAAAATTTCTTCTGCTATCTCCTTCAGTACTCTGGGGTGTAATTCATCTGGACCTGGAGACTTGAATTCATTTAGGTTAGCTAAGTGTTTCCTCACTATCTTTCTGTTTATAGATATCCTGGATTCTTCTATTCCCTTAATAGGACAGTGAATAACAGTTGATGTTGCATTTCCTTTCTGAGAGAAAACAGATGCAAAATAGGAATTTAAAAGTTCAGCCTTCTCAACATCCTGTCTTACCATTTCATCATTTTCAACCTGTAAAAATCCTATAGCATCTTTGACTTTTCTTTTACTTTTGACATATCCCCAAAATCCTTTATTATTGCTTTTGACATCTCTTGCAAGCCTCAGTTCATTTTCAGCTTTAGCTAATCTGATTTGTGCCCTGCAGGTTCTGCAGACAGCATTATATTCTTCTTTAGATATGCCTCCCTCTTTCCATTTTATAAACATTTTTTTCTTCCTTTTTAGCATGTGCTTAAGTTCTGTGTTCATCCATCCTGGTTTCCTTAAATGCTTCCTATTCTTCCCTCTTTTCGGAATTGTTAACAACTGTGCTTTGAGAATTTCATTTTTCAAGATTTCCCATCCTTCCTGGACATTTTTGTCTTTAAGGATATCCAGCCACTGGATCCCTCCAATTCTCTTTCTGAATCCCTTAAAATCTGCCTTTCTGAAATCTAACCTTGACGTCTGAGTCTTCACAGGTCTTCCACCTCTAGTAATCCAAAATTCTAAAATAGCATGGTCGCTACCTCCTAGGGTCCCAGCCACTTTTACCTCCTCAACCATTTCCTCCCTGTTTATAAGGATTAGATCCAAGGTAGCAGTTCCCCTTGTTTTCTCCCTTACCTTTTGGAAGATAAAGTTGTCAGCAAGAGAGGATAAGAATTTCCTTGACCTGTTAGTTTTGCCTGAGAGAGATTCCCAACAAATGTCTGGATAGTTGAAATCTCCCATGACAACTATGTCATATTTTTTGGAGAACTTGGCCATCTGATGCATAAAGAGTTCATCTATATCTTCGGCTTGCTCAGGCGGCCTGTAGTAAATGCCTACAATGGTGTCCTTTCCATTGTTCTGTCCTTGTATTCTTACCCAAACAGTTTCCACAGAACTCCCAGTCTCTGAAGCTTCAATCTCTGTGCAGATATACGCGTTTCGAACATACAATGCGACACCCCCTCCTCGTTTATCAAGTCTGTTTCTTGCAAATAAGTTGTATCCTTCTAGTCTTGTATTCCAATCATGTGTATTGTCCCACCAAGTTTCAGTGATTCCAATTACATCATATTTCTGTTCCTGTGTTAGTAGTTCCAATTCTCCTTGTTTGTTGCCCATGCTTTGTGCATTAGTATAGAAACATTTTAGTTTGTGATTGGTTTCTCTTTCTCCAATATTTTTATTAATTAGATTCTTTCGTCTTTGTTCTTCCTTTCCACTTCTAATAGCAGAGTTCTCAATAGCATTTGTCAGGTGTATGGCTTTTTCTGGTCTTTTGCTTCCCTTCCCATGTTGTTCTAGTTTAAAGCTCTCCTTACAAGTGTAGCAAGGCGACTTCCAAATACATGCTTTCCAGTCTTCGTAAGGTGCACCCCATCTCTAGCAAGTAGTCCATCGCATAAGTAGTTCACTCCGTGATCCAGAAATCCAAATCGTTGCTGACGGCACCATCGACGTAGCCAGTTGTTCACCTGCAGAATCTTATTCCACCTCCTTGTTCCATGGCCATCCACTGGGAGGATGGAAGAGAAGACCACCTGCGCTCCCAGTTCTTTCACTTTCTTGCCTAAGTCTTCAAAGTCTCTGCAGATGGTTTCCAGGTCGTTTCTTGCGGTGTCATTTGTCCCCACATGTAGTAGCAGGAATGGGTAGTCATCTGTAGGTCTGAAGAGTCCTGATATCCTGTCAGACACATCTTTAATTTTTGCACCTGGAAGACAGCACATTTCTCTTGTAGTTATATCCGGTCTGCAGATAGCGGCCTCTGTTCCTCTCAGCAGGGAATCCCCCATGACCACCACTCTCCGTTTCTTCTTCACAACATTTTTCTTTCTCCATCCAGGAGGACTCTGAGGGCGTACAAGGTTGCTGTTTGTTGGCAAAGTCTTATCCTGATGTATTTCTTCATCGTTTTCCTGCGTGAGAGCCTGGTACTGGTTCCTGAGCAGTATGGGTGCTGACTGCCTCCTGATCCTCCTGCTTCTCTGGGTCACATGTCTCCATTCCTCTGTTTCTTCAGGTGCACTTCGAATTTCTTCTCTTTCTGTAACATGAAGAGATAATTGTGCTCTGTCCAAGAACTCTTCACCTTCCTTAATGATCTTCAACGTAGCTAACCTCTCTTCGAGATTTTGCAACTTTTCCTCCAACAGGGACACAAGCTTGCATTTGTGGCATGTGAAGTTTGGCTTTTCCACTGGTAAATCTGTGAACATGTAGCAAGAAATGCAGCTCACCAAATGGCTCCTGGCCTCTTCCATCTTGAGATTTCTTAAAAACGATGAAAGATGAGCCAATTTCCTCTTTTCAGCTGCAACGGCCAAAACCCAGTGATCGTTGAGCTCGCAGAGACTCTTCACTTATCCCAGAAGGCACTGGGAATATGCAAATGATCTCCTCAAGACTCTTCCCCTGGTTTTCCGATTTCCTCTTTTCAGCTGCAACGGCCAAAACCCAGTGATCGTTGAGCTCGCGGAGACTCTTCACTTATCCCAGAAGGCACTGGGAATATGCAAATGATCTCCTCAAGACTCTTCCCCTGGTTTTCCGATTTCCTCTTTTCAGCTGCAACGGCCAAAACCCAGTGATCGTTGAGCTCGCGGAGACTCTTCACTTATCCCAGAAGGCACTGGGAATATGCAAATGATCTCCTCAAGACTCTTCCCCTGGTTTTCCGATTTCCTCTTTTCAGCTGCAACGGCCAAAACCCAGTGATCGTTGAGCTCGCGGAGACTCTTCACTTATCCCAGAAGGCACTGGGAATATGCAAATGATCTCCTCAAGACTCTTCCCCTGGTTTTCCGATTTCCTCTTTTCAGCTGCAACGGCCAAAACCCAGTGATCGTTGAGCTCGCGGAGACTCTTCACTTATCCCAGAAGGCACTGGGAATATACAAATGATCTCCTCAAGACTCTTCCCCTGGTTGTGGGGGCAAAAAGTAACTGGCCCAAATAGATTCAAAAAATCATTTGAACAAAATATATTCCCACATACATATTAATATAAATATAGGACTAAGCAGGAAAACTGCAAAATACTAAGATAACACCAATAAGAGAAGCAGTCAGAAATCCATAAAATTTATCATTTTATTGAAATTACAGATACAAAAGGACACTACAGTACATGGAATGGGGGGAAGTACCCTACATGAACGTGCACAGTGGTACAAAGGATCAAGCACACCGCGTTTACAATTTCAGGATTAATCATAGAATATGCAAAATAATCAATATATGTCCCTGATAAAGGGTTAAGGCAGCTCATCATGGACACAGCAATATATAGGCTACAAGCTCAACCATTACTACTACCCATAAATCCCTAACAAGGCATAACAGAGATAAATGCAGAGCAAATGCTCAAGCCAAGCACCATGTCAGCAAGGTCAATGCTAAAGCAGCATCAGTTACCCAAATCCATGGTAAAAGAACTAATGCAAAGCAAGTGCTAAAAATAAGCATCACAGCAATAAATCAAATGCTGCAGTAGCGTCATTACCTGGGTGCAGTAAGGGCGGTGCGATAGATCCTGTCCCCGACGCGCGTTTCGGAGCCGCAGCTCCTTCCTCAGGGGCCGACTTTTTTTTGCCCTAGTCGGACCAGTTTCATCCAACTCAAATTTTGTTTCATTCGGGTTTCACGAAACCCAATCCGACCAAAGTCGCTCAACTCTAATAATAAATTTATTAGAAATATTTTTTCCCTTTACCATGAACCTAGTGCCAGAATCTATGTCAATAACCATCTATCCAAGCCTTTTATTATCAGTAACCGAACTAGGCAGGGGTGTCCCTTGTCACCTCTACTATTTATTAGCAATCGAGCCTCTCGTGCAAGCCATTAGATCATCCCCATCGATATCAGGAATTGATACTAGAAGGTCCTCCCATAAGATTAGTCTGTTTGCAGATGACCTTTTCATATCGGTCACAAACCCAGTCGAATCTAGTATTGTTATCACTTCTAGAAAAGTTTAATAAAATTTCTTTCTTTAAGATTAATTCTCTCAAATCCAAAATTATGCCGTTTAACATGGCCCAGGAGGATGTAGAATGGGCCCTGCAAAGAACCAATTATAAATTAGAAGAAAAAAGCTTACCCTATTTAGGAATTTCCATTACTTCCAACTTACGCTCTATAGTGCCAATAAATATTAAAACTCTCGAGGCTAACATCTCCAAAGATTTCTCACGTTTTAACTCTTTGGAGCTTACACTTCTGGACAGGATACTGACAGTTAAATCTATTATTTTGCCGAAAATGTTGTATATTTTCCGATCCAGTCTGTTAAAATTCCCTTTAAAGCTAATAGATAAGATACAAAACCTGATTAACCTATTCATTTGGGAAAACAAGAGACCACGAATAGCCAGGAATACTCTTTTTCGTCAAAAAATCCATGGGGGCTTGGCTGCCCCAAACATTTGGGCATACCAACAAGCGTATCTAGTTAAACATAGTCACCAATGGTTTACCCAAAAGGATTATCCAGCATGGATGGATCTGGAATTGGTGCAAATTAACTATAGTTCATTACGAGATATTTTTGTTTAATATATTCTTGTCTCTTCTCTGAAAAAGCATAGACATCCTATTTATGATGCTATTTTTGAAGCTTGGAGGAAGTTTGCCAAACTTAAGAAAAATGATAATAGAGTTTCTATTCTTAACAACCTGCCTCTCAAAACCATCACAGTCATATATGATTGCCCAATACCAAATGCTTGACCCAATCATAATATAAAGAAAATTGGAGATCTCTATGATGGCATATGTATCAAGTCTTTCTCTTCTCTTAAGGATGGTTTTCATTTGCCCTCAGGTGAATTCATGTCTTGTTTGCTGATTAGAGATAACCTTCAAAAGTTAATAAGCAGTAGAAAGTTAAATTTAGACGTGATTCTCTCATTAGTGGGCAACCCTGCTCTTGAAAGTAGATGGACTCTTAGGCATATTTATCATTGTTTCAATAGAGATACAGCGTTTTCAATGACCAGTTATATGAAAAAATGGGAGTTAGATCTTAGATCACCCATTTCTGAGGAGCAGTGGAAATATGCCTTTAGGATTTCCAACAGATATACAATTTCTATGGGACTACTGGAGACTCATATGAAGGTAGCGCTCCGGTGGTACTGCACACCTACGAGACTCATATCTCATATAAGTGTGGATACTTCTCCATTGTGTTGAAGAGGCTGCCATTGCAATGGAAATTTATTTCATATTTATTGGAGCTGCCCTAAGTTACATACACTCTGGTTACAGGTAAAGATACATGTCAACTCACTGCCCAAAACCTTTATCGATGTCACCCCCCATATGGCGCTTTTATCCCTAGACCTAGAGGGTATTAGTCCAACAATCAAATTTGTGATGGCGCACATATTCCTTACGGTAAAGAATTTTATAGCGCATTGGTGGAAGAAGCCGGATGCTCCTATTTTCTTGGATGTAGTTAACACACTACGCACCCATAGTATAATGGAGGAAAAAATAGCTATCAACGCAGGTTCATTGAATCACTATCATTTGAAGTGGGAGGTGTGGAATACCAAATATAAATGATTTGTTATGTCCTATTTTAAAGTCATGAAGGAATTGTTATCTCCTTCCTTGATGTCATGGATGAATTGTTGTGTCCTATTTTGAAGTCATGAGGGAATTGTTAAGTCTTCCATTTGTGTTTGAAGTCTGGTATATGATGGTAATAATTCTTGTTTGTAATTGTATGATGATTTTACTATTTGTAAAATAGAGATCTCTATCTTTTGATTCCTTTCCCATTCCCCTTCCCTTTTAAATTGTTAAACGTTAATAAAAATAATTTGAAAAGAAAGAAATGGTAAATGGGTGTGGCTAGGGGTGTGGTAAAAATTTGTCATGCCACCCATAGCCCATGCACGGTTTATCACTCTTTCTGTTCTGCAAAGGTTGGGAGGTCTGAGCATGTGAGTAGTTTACATGAAACCAAACTTTTGTTAAATTGTATATTTCTTTGTGAATGGTTTAGTAAGACAAATTGGGTTTTCCTTTTTTTCTCTGTGTAACAATAGTGTGTCAATAATCTTCATTGTTAAGGAATTTTAATCAAATCAGTTGAGAAATATGAAATGTGCATTTTCAAAACTTGAATTTTTGCACTTTTCTGAGAAAATATTCTATTACATTGTTCTGTGTAACCCAACCAGTTTAACGGTGTACTTTGTGCTCCAGGGCTGCAACTTAAAAACAGTTCAGTAAAAAGGAACAGGAGGTCAGATGTTAAGCTTTTACATTTGTTAAGATAATCCAGAAGTCAAGTGGAATAGCTTAGAGTGCAATTATAATAACATGCATGTTTAAATCTGTGAAAAGCTCAGAATTGTGGATTTTCAGTACGTGATAGTATTCATTGCTCATGGCTGTGCTATCAATACTACAAACAAATACTTGAATTGTAGACAACTAAAGCACCTGAGGTGTGAAGATTTACATTCCTCTTGCTACATACTAAACTGTATACAGTATACAAATAAATTAGTTTCTCTCAATCCTTAACATATTTGTTGGATTTAACTCCTTTTTGACTTGTGTCTAGAGTTGAGCGAAACGGGTCGGTCAAATTCAAAAGTCGTCGACTTTCGATGAAGTCAGGTTTCACAAAATGAAACCTGACCATAGCGTGAGGTCGGCCACGAGGTCGACGACCCCAGCGCCAAAGTCACGTTTCAAATGATGCTTCCAGCGCCCTTTTTCAGCCAATGATGGAGGACGCACACTGTGGGCAACGCGATGACATAGGCATCGATCACCACCATCTTTGAGAAGGGCATGCAAGTGATTGGCTGGCTTTGTGTGGCGTCACAGGGGCTATAAAAGGGCGTGCACACCAACCACCATCTTACTTCTGCCGATCTTAGCATTAGGGAGAGGTTGCTGCTGCTGATTCAGAATAAGGGAGAGCGTTAGGCAGGGAAGACGAACCAAAAAACTGCTTCTGCTGTTAGCGATTTCCACTGTACAACACAACAGTTTGTGTGCAGTGACAGGGGAAGCTATATTTTGTGCATCAGCTCTGTTGGTTATACGGTTGCCTTATAAGGCTCCCTGATAGCTGCATTGCTGTTTGCACACTGCTGTGCAAACTGCTTTTTTAAAAGCAAAATTACTTTTCTTCCTCTTTTCTGCAGTTACCAAGCGTTCATTTTTCCACCCTTTTGTGTGCAGCAGTCCTGCTTATTAGGCTGTCTGCGTCCATACTTGGACTGAGAGCATCATTGTCAGCCTCCTAAAATCTCTAGTGAGATCCAAATTCTCACCAAAACTATTTACACCCTCCACCTTGTCATACACCATCCAATTTCAGCCTGTTACATTGAGGTGTAATCTCTAATGGGCCTGAGACAATAGTTCAGCATCTTAAAATCTCTAGTGAGTTTAAAATTCTCACCAATACTATAGGCACCCTCCACCTTGTCATACAGCATCCAATTTCAGCCTGTTACATTGAGGTGTAATCTCTACTGGGCCTGAGACAATAGTTCAGCGTCCTCAAATCTATAGTGAGATTCAAAATCTCACCAATCCTATAGACACCCTCCACCTTGTCATACACCATCCAATTTCAGCCTGTTACATTGAGGTGTAATCTCTACTGGGCCTGAGACAATAGTTCAGCGTCCTCAAATCTCTAGTGAGATTCAAATTCTCACCAATACTATATACACCCTCCATGTTGTCATACACCATCCAATTTCAGCCTGTTACATTGAGGTGTAATCTCTAATGGGCCTGAGACAATAGTTCAGTGTCCTCAAATCTCTAGTGAGATTCAAATTCTCACCAATACTATATACACCCTCCACCTTTTCATATACCATCCAATTTCAGCCTGTTACATTGAGGTGTAATCTATACTGGGCCTGAGACAATAGTTCAGCGTCCTCAAATCTCTAGTGAGATTCATATTCTCACCAATACTATATACACCCTCCACCTTGTCATACACCATCCTATTTCAGTCTGTTACATTGAGGTGTAATCTCTCCTGGGCCTGAGACAATAGTTCAGCATCCTCAAATATCTAGTGAGATTCAAATTCTCACCAATAGTAAATACACCTTCTACCTTGTTTTACAGTACCAGATAGCTGGTGGTATTTTGGGTACATTTTCACAAAAATGAGGAAGTATGGTGGAAGACGCCATGGAAGTGGGCGGGGGTTGCCAGCTGGTCCCAATGGTGGTGGTGGTGTTGCATCTGTTGGTAGTGGCAAAAGCACAATAGCACCTAAGGCAGGAGGTGTTGAGCCTGCGTCATCGCCTGGCTCCACAAGGCATCGAAGGCTCTCTTTTCTGGGAGTAGATAAACCACTTTTAAAGCCGGAGCTTCAGGAACAAGTTTTGGCTTACATTGCTGACACAGCCTCCAGCTTTCTCGCCTCCTCTTCTGAAGTTTCAAAAAATAAAAGCACTGAGTCATCAGTGGAGGCTCCTGGTCAGGAACAATACCTTTCCTTGTGTCCTTCACCCCTACCAAAAGTGAAGGATGTGGCAGGCCACACTACAGATTACTCCATGGAGCTCTTTTCACATACCATGCTTGGGTTATCAAGTCAAATCGTGAATTCCCCAGTCCAAGATGAATCGGACATGGAGTGCACTGATGCACAGCCACTGCTAGATTTTTCTGCTGGTACATTCACTCAGAGCACTACATTGTCGTCGCAGTGTACGGAGCCAGAATCTGACCCTGATGAAACTCAGGTGCCCCTTCCTGCATACTATACCACCTTACACGGTGACACAGAGGAAGGTGCACATGAAATTGAAGAGGAGGTGATGGATGGCCCAGTTGTTGACCCAGATTGGCATCCATTGGGGGAAGAGGGTGGCGCTGCCAATAGCTCAGAAGAGGAGAAGGAGGATCCGCAGCAGGCAACAACATCGCAACAGCTGTTATCTGGCATGACTGTAGCAGTCCAAAAACGTGTTACAAAAAACCAAAAGAGTTGCAGGACAGCTTGGCCAGATGGTCAAATTAGCACAGCGTGCAAGGTCTCAAAATGTCTTCCATAGTAAGAAGAGTGCAGTGTGGCACTTTTTTGAACAAAATCCTAAAGATTAGGCAAAGGTTATCTGTAAGAAGTGCGCAAAGACCTTTAGCCGAGGGAAAAATCTGAGAAAATTGAATACCAGTTGCATGCTTAGACATTTAACCACCATGCACTTGCAAGCGTGGATGGACTACCATACCAAACCTCATGTACCACATGTGCACCTGCTCCGAATGAAGGTAGTCAACGCTACATCGCTTCCCCCACTGTAAGCCCACCGGTTAGCACAACACCAGCAGCAAATGTCGAGGTGTCGTCGCAAGGGCAAAACAGTCATGGAATCACAATGTTATTGCTATGAAAGACTGAATCTAGGCCATCAGCAATACCACCTACACCATCACCATCACCAACCCTCTCTCAGTCTGCCATGTCCACCGCTAGTTCCACCATATGCAGCTCTCAAGTCCAGCTCACCCTACCAGAGACTCGGAGTAGGACAAGAAAGTACTCATCCTCTCATCCGCGTACACTGGATTTGAACGCCCACATTGCCAAACTAATCTCGTTAGAGATGATGCCCTACTGGTTGGTTGAAAGCAAAGCTTTCCGCAAGCTCATGGCCTACGCAGTACCACGCTATGACCTACCCAGTCGGCACTTCTTTTCGCAAAAAAGCCATCCCAGCCCTCCACGTGCATGTAAAAGACTGCATTGTCCATGCACTCAAGCAATCAGTGAGTGGAAAGGTGCACCTCACAACAGATGCATGGTCCAGTAGGCATGGCCAGGGCCGTTACATGTCCATCACTGCGCACTGGGTTAATGTGGTGGATGCAGGGTCCACAGGGGACAGCGGTGGTGGGACAGTGCTGCCTAGCCCACGGTATAGGAAACAGTTGGCTGTAGGCGTTCGACCCTCCTCCTCCAGAAGCGAAAGCTCGTCCACAGAGCGCAGTTGCACGAGCACTCCATCCGCAGCTGCCAGTGTTGCACACGAGCTGTCCCACTATCGAACAGCTAGTGGTAAGCGTCAGCAGGCTGTGTTGAAGATGATGTGTTTGGGCAGCAACAGACACACCGCTGAGGTACTGGCCGACTACTTGCAGCAACAAACTGAGTCATGGCTGGGCAGTCTACATCTTGAGACAGGCAAGGTAATTAGTGATAACGGCCGGAATTTTGTGGCAGCCATAGCCCTTTCAAAACTCAGACACATACCTTGCCTGTCTCACACCTTGAACCTGGTGGTGCAGTGCTTCCTCAATAATTATCTGGAGTTAACACCCGTGCTCCATAAGGTGCGAAGACTGTGCTCGCACATCCGCCGGTCGCCCGTACACTCCAGTCGTATGCAGAAGCTGCAGCGATTGCTCCATCTTCCCAAGCACTGCCTAATTATCGATGTTGCAACAAGGTGGAACTCCACCCTGCACATGGTTCAGAGGCTGTGCCAACAGAGGCAGGCTGTAATTCATTTGTGGGAGGATACACAGGTAGGCAGTTTGCAGGCAGACATGGAGTTGTCTGGTGTGCAGTGGTCGAAGCTGAAAGACCTCTGTAAAGTCCTTCAGTGTTTTGAGGAATGCACATGGCTGGTAAGCGCAGACGACGCCATCATAAGCATGAGCATCCCACTTATGCATCTGCTCATGCAAACTTTGACACACATTAAGGAGCAGGCGTCTGCAGCCGAGGAGGAAGAGGAGGAGGGAAGCCTTGATGACAGTCAGTCATTGTCTGTTCAAGGAAGTCTTGTGGACGAGGTGGAGGAAGAAGAGGAGGAGGAGGATGATGGGGATGATTATTTTGAGGAGGAGGATGCTTCTCAGGGGGCAAGAAAAAATGTTGGCGAGGCAAGGTCAGGTACAGGGTTTGTGCGTGACTGGAGGGATGTGGATTTGCCAGAAAGTGCTCCTCCACCCAGCACTCACAGTGCATCATTGACACCTTGAACATTGGCCCACATGTGTGATTATGCCTTGCAGATCCTAAAAAGGGACCCCCGCATTGCCAAAATGATGAACGATGACGACTACTGGTTGGCCAGCATCCTGGATCCACGCTATAAAGGCAAATTCCAAAACATCATGCCACAGGAGAACCTAGAGCTAATATTGGCTAACAAACAAGCAACTCTGGTAAACCATTTGTTTGAGGCATTCCCAACACACAGCGGCGGTAATGTTTTTCCAACGAGCCGTAGGGGGCAACATGGAAGAGGTGTTCTTGGTGCACTCAGTTGAAGTGGCGTTGGACACAGAGGTTTCATGACCATTTTGTGGACTGATTTTTCATGTACCGCTCACACGACTGGTAATACTGTAGCGATCGAAAGTGACAGGAGACAGCAGTTGTCAAGTATGGTAACAAACTACTTCTCCTCCCATATCGATGTTCTCCCTCACCGGTCATTCCCGTTTGACTATTGGGCCAGTAAACTTGACACCTGGCCTGAATTGGCACAATATGCCTTACAGGCGCTCGCTTGCCCTGCTGCTAGTGTGTTATCTGAACGAGTCTTCAGTGCTGCTGGATCAATCCTGACAGAAAAAAGGACCCGTCTGTCGACCCAAAATGTTGATGATCTAACCTTCATTAAAATGAACCATGCATGGGTTTCAAAGGATTTTGTCCCACTCTCCCCTGATGACACGTAGGTTGCCAGAAAAATTGCTTGCTTTTGTCCTCCTCTTCCGCGGACTTCTCCAATTACTCCATTTGCAGCTGCTGAATGTCCAACATCAACATATGCCATTTTTTCCACCTCCCTAACTGGGCTGCCTCCCCCCATAGGGCCGGGGTCACCAACTGGCGCACGCACCCTTGGGAGTGCTGTTGCCCTGGACAGGTGGGTGGGCACACTCTTTGGCAACGGCACTGACACAAGGTCCCTCATAGTAGAATCAAGTGTCTCTGACGGTGGGGGTGCACACCCGCCATCAGACACACCGGCGTACTATGAGGGGCCCTGTGCCAGTACTGCTGCCCATGAGTGGGCCCCCCCTGCTTGCTCAGGGCACCAGCACTTGCAATACTTACCTCTCCCTGCTCCACCACTGTGTAGTCTGGCCTGCTAAATACTTCACTGGGACTGCCAATACATATTTGGTGAAATGATAGATGATGGTTAAGACGCAGCTATGCCCTGTCCTGCTGGGCTCTATCTTCAGATGATCAATGGCTTCCATTTGTTATGGACGTTGACTCACAATGAGATGCAGTGGTGGTTTAACATCAGCTTTCACGGTTTTCCGACTCACAGACGTGTGACATTCCTGCCCACATTTTTAAATGTGTCCTCTCATGCCAATCCAATAGAATCGCCTACGGCCTGTGGCTTCTGTCTTTTGCACTCCAAAGTTACCTGACAGATCATGATAGGCAGTGAAGAAAATGTCTACATCTGTCCCTGTGATCACAATTTGATGGAGATGAGTAACAGTGATGGGTTCCACGGCACTGCGATACAGCAAACCTTTCTTCACAAGAACTGTTTTCGCTGTCTCCACAGACAAAGTAAATGAAGGTCAGCATCGTCTCTGAGAATTCTCCTGGGAGTTTTTACCGTGATTAGTAATTCTAAAATTTCTGCAATCACTCGACTTTCCGTCTGTACTTGTATCCATCTCTTTTCCTCTTGCGGAGAGTCTGGACTGTATTACTGAGACTGAAATATAAATGAAGATTGAAAAATACCCCAACAGTGTATACTGGTATATGCTTCGAATACATAGCCCTTTTTCTACTTTTTAGATTCTTGTCTAATCCATACTGAGACAGTGAGTGTCTTTGTCGGACTCCGGAAATATACATGCAGATATTTAATGTTTAAACTATGCTATACATACCTGCTAACCAGTGATACTGTACCCTTTCTCAACTTTCTGCTAACCAGTGATACTGTACTCTTTCTCAACTTTCTACAATCACGTCAAATCCATACTGGGCCTGAGACCGTCTGAGTCTGCCTCCTGATATATAGACATAGGTTTTTCATGTGTAAACTATGCTACATATATACCTGTTATCGGGTGATACTGTACCCTTTCTCAACTTTCTACAATCTTGTCGAATCCATACTGGGCCTGAGAATGTCTGAGTCTGCCTCCTGATTAGAGATGAACGGTGTTCGAGTCGACCTGTGCGTCAAATTAAAATTCCAGCTGTTTTGGGCGGTGTTCGAGCTGTTCGTCGAACTCGAACACTTTGCTTAAAATTCGGCTGTTCGAGGTTCCGTTCGAGAACGGTTCGTTCACCAAAAGCGTAACTTCGTTTTCACATCAATAATGGTTTTCAATGTTAATAGACTGTTTCATGGCATAGCAGCGGTGTGTGGTAGCAAGCGGTGTAGTACACCTGTCAACGAGCTACACCGTGTGTGTTTCTAATTATTTTTTACCGCATCTTGTCCAGAAAATCCTTTTGGGCCTTGTATCACTGTCTGCTACTCAGCAGAGGAGCCCACTAGTGAACCAAGCTATGCAGCCTGTTTATGTAAGAACTGCGTGCTACTCAGCATAGGAGCCCAGCTGTTAAGCAAGCTACAGCACCTGTGGTTTGGACACATAATTTTTTCACATTCTTTCTGGAATGCCGGTTAGACCTAATTCCGGAATTCCGGTTGACCTGCACTTACTGGGAAATCCTCGTTCGCGGGGAAGAATTGGAATCCCAGATCCCCATCACTAACGGGGTTCAGCGGGTTATCTGCACCTGTAAGCGACACACGCTGGACCTTTCAGTGTAGCGCGCTTGCAGCCCCTGACATGTAAGGGCATGACAGAACAGTTATTGATCGATCTCGCATGCCAGAGCCTCACGTGTCCTTCTAGTAAGCTTAACACGTACCGCGGGGGCATGCCGGAGTCTCGTTCGTTAATGGAACTAAGCTGACAAATCGCTAGCACAACTAAAAATGGACATCCACCACCACCCACAGAATCAACAAAGCTCAACTTTTTCTGTAGCTGGCATGGTTGAGGTTTCCCGGGTGGAGTTGAATTAAGCCGCAGGCTCCACTCCTGGTGGTGCCCTTCTGGACATTCCTTTAAGGTTCAGCTTTGCAACCATACTGCCTCCGGAAACGAAACAGTTTGCCTTCATGGACGCTGTTCGAAGGTTCATGGGAATAACGCCGCCCGATCAGCAGTTGGCCTAATTTATGATGGGAAGTCCGATGGTATATGATAGTCTTCGATTTCAGATTTTTACTGTTTTTTGGTATTTTACATTTTTATGCCAGCCTTTCTTGACTTCATAAGGGCATGACATGCCTATATATGTGTCTCCTCCTCTTCCTTTTACTCCTCCACCTCTTTTCTATTTGTAGTTGACGTTTTTCATATGTTATTTTTGTATTCTGAGCATTTTGTCTTCTTTGGGACACATTTTAAGGTGTTTTGTAATTGTTTTCTATGTGTTTGTGTTTGCCTGCCATTGTTTTTAATGGTGTTCGACGCTGTTCGTCGAACGTTCGACAAACATTCGACGAACTTGCCTCGTGTTTGACGAACCAAAACGAACTGGAACACTAGCGGGGTGGCTCAACACTACTCCTGAATATATAGGCATACATTTTTAGTGTTTAAACTATGCTATATATACCTGGTATCTGGTGATACTGTACCCTTTCTGCCAGGAAGTCCTCCTCCACCCACCACTCTAAGTGTATCATTGACACCTGGAACATTGTCCCACATATGTGATTATTTCTTGTGGATCTTCTTGTTATATTGTGGTGTAATCCATCCTGAGCATGTGACAGTCTGTGGGTTACTCCTGCAAGTTAGATGTACATTTAAAAATTACCCCAACACTAGTGTATACAGCTCTACGCTTGTGATACATTACCCATTTACTGCTTTTTATATTCTGGTCTAATCCAAACTAACCAAGTGAGAGTCTGTTTCTGACTGTGGAAATAAATACTGAGAGTGACAATGACCCCCTACACTGTGTACAGCTGTGCGCTTCAGATCCATTACCGTTTTACGGCTTTTTATATTGTGTTGTAATCCATACTGAGCCTGAGAGCATCTGTGTCTGCCTCCTGAAATATATACGGAGATTTAGAATGTTTAAACTATACTATATATACCTGCTATCTGATGATACTGTATACTTTTTCGACTTTTTATATTCTTGTCTAATCCATACTAAGCCTGTGAGCATCTCTGTGTGACTGATGGTATATATAGGGAGATTGACAATCATCCTTTGACTGTATAGAGCTGTACGCTTCTGATACAGTACCATATATCTGATGTTATTTTGGGTTCATGTTCTGCAACATTTTGAAGTTTGGTGGAAGAGGCCGCGGACGTGGGCGTGGGGGGGCCAGCTGGTGCTGATGGTGGTGGTGCACCTGCTGGTAGTGGCAAAAGCACAATAGCAGCTAAGGCAGGAGGTGTTGAGACTGCGTCATGGTCTGGCTCCAGAACGCCTGGAAGGCTACCTTTTCTGGGAGTAGGTTAATTGCTTTTAAAGCCGGAGCATCAGGAACTGGTTTTGGCTTACATTGCTGAAACAGACTTCAGCAAATATGCCCTCCTCTTCTGAAGTTTCAAAAAATGCAAGCGCTGAGTTGTCAAGTGCTGGCTCCTGGTCAGGAAGAACCCCTTTCCTTGTGTCCTTCACCCCCACCAAAAGGAAATGATGCAGCAGGCCTCACTTCACATTAGTCCATGTTGCTCTTTCTATCATACCATGCCTGGGTTATCAAGTCAAATCATGAATTCCCCAGTCCAAGATGAATCTGACATGGAGTGTGGGTCGCCAGCCAGGGCAGTGGGGTTAATCGGTACCGGCCGGTGTCTCAGAGGGATGTGTCACGTTGGTGGTGATGACTCGTTCCGTGGCCCTGGGCGTCAATGCAAAGGGGTGAATTACATTTATAGGTGTATGATACGTGACGCCACCTGTGGTTTCTGATCACATTGACCCACGCTGCAATGTCGCTTCTCTGGGACAGATGTTATGGTGAAGCTAAGATGTAGAAGCCCTGCACAGGTAGGCCCGTAGTCGCAGGGCAGATGAAAGAGTTGGTAGAAGTGTGCAGTGTAGGATGTAGCAGAGCCGTGTGCCAGGCGCAGGAGAAAGATGGCAGACACAGTCGTGCAGTTCCTTTACCTGTACTTGGTAAGTGCCATACAGGACCCAGAGTACAGATGGAGAAGGAGTTGGTCAGCCTGGAAGCAAATTTGGAATTCTCTCTGCAGATAGGTAGTGTGGCCTCCGTTCTAGCGCTTATCTGAGGTACTCGCAGTAGTGAATTCACTGAAGTTCCCCCTGTTGACTCTCCTTTGGAACTTTCTCGTATGGAAGGCAGCCATATCCTTTTCCTTCTGGCTCACACACGTCGCTGCTGGGGCCGCCGAGCCTTAGTTGGGAACAGAGCATTTCCAGCCGCTACTTCCTCCGGTTTCTGCTGCAGGACCTACAAACTCGGAGACCGGAATCCGGACCATGCGCTCCAGCTAGGAGTGAGCCTTAACTCTGCTCATCCTCCAGCTCCCCTTCTCACGTCCACACATTTGCCCTTCCCTTCAAAGACTGCTCTATCTTACTTCCTCCCGACCACAGAGAGCAGCTCCTCAGCAGTCAGGTTCAGAGGTCTCCCTGCTGGCTTGGAGTGGGAACTGTGTTGTGTGTTGGTTTAACTGCTAGAGAGATACTTCGTTGCTCCCAAGCATGACATCACACTCCCTAGGAGGAAGGTAATGCCACTGTGGCGACCTTACTCCTGGGGGCGCCACAAGTGCACTGATGCCCAGCCACTGCTAGAAGATTCTGCTGGTACATTGACCCAGACCACTACATTCCCCTCGCGTTCTACACAGCCAGAATCAGACCCTGATGAAACTCAGGTTCCCCTTCCCACATACTGTACCACCTTACACGGTGACAAAGAGGAAGGTGCAGATGAAAGTGCAGGCTCCTTGAGCAGGTGGGGGGGCATACTCATGGGCCACGGTACTGGCACAGGGCCCCTCATAGTATGCAAAAGTGTCTCTGCCGGTGGGAGGGCCCTCCACCCGCCGTCAGACACACCGCCGCACTATGAGCGGCCCTGTGCCAGTGCCGTCGCAAACGAGTGGGCCCCCCCAGCTTGCTCAGGATCACAGCACTTGCAAAGTTGAAATACTTACCTCTCCCTGCTCCACCGCCGTGACGTCTTCCTCGTTTCCTGACAGTGACATTCTGGTCAGAGAGCACGATGACATCACGTCTGTACACCTTCTGCCTAAACAGTCCAAGTGCAGTGAGATGGAAGATGGGGACAACGAGGAGTCCAGACTAGTACAGGGATTCCCTAGCGAGGAGACTTATTTAATTGTTTTCAATGTTGAGACAGCTATTTTTGGGGAGCACTATACTCTGGAGAATGATATATGAGGCCCACCATACACTGGAGCATTCCAAAGGTGGACATCAGACACTGGAGCAGCATTTACAGGGCCCATTATACACTGGAGCATTAGAAATGGGGCCCATAATATATGGAGCATTATTTGGGCCCATAACACAGTGGAGCTTCATCCATGGGGACCAACATATACTGTAGCATTATGTGGAGCTCATCATATACTGTTTCAAACATTATATGGGACCAATGATTCTGTATGGAGAAATATATGGGCCTCATTACCCAGCATAGCACGCTATGCGGTGGCCATAATACTGTATGGAGTAATATACTGTCCGTTTTTGGAGCTATTGGAGAATTTAAAATGGATATCAGTCATGAGATGTAAGAAGTGAAGTATTTTTCATTGTATTATACCCCCCCACAACTTTAGCCAAATAACCCCCAGTTTTCAATGCCTAACTATTATAAAGTAAATTAAGGTTGACAAGCTTAAGTAATAAGAATTGATGTTTTTGGCATTAAAATGGGCACTGTAGGTGTGTTTCCTGTCCTCCACTTCCTGCCAACCTTGGTTCCCCATTGACTTGCATTGGGTTTCGTGTTTCAATCGGCCTTCGCCAGTTATGCTTTCGCCCTTGGCATTGTGTGGTGACCCCTGAGTGTGTTTGTGCTGTGTTCTGGTTGCTTGATACTTTGTGTACGACTCGGTCTGTTCTCTGGATATTTCTTGTTGGATTCTGCTTGGAACCTTCTATGTCTGTTTGGTTTTGACCCCTGCTTGGCCCTGACTATCCATTCTGTCTCATCCCTGGTACTTTACTGCTATCTCTGTGTATGACCTCCATTTTGCCTGACTCTGAGTATTTCTGTATAGTGTCCTGCCAACTCTGAAAGCAGGATGCTAAGCCCCGCCCCCTTGCAGTCATATGACCGTAGGTCCTTCACTGCTTGCTAAACTTCAGGGTTCACAGGTCCTGTGTATCTGTACTTTCTGGCTGTACCTGACTCCGGGCACCCCTACAGTGCGGGTGAGTCCCTGCTCAGCGGAGGCTGCACGCTGGCGCTGGCAGGATCCTGACATTATAACTGACCGTTAAGTTTTTGGGGGTTTTTTGTGCAGAGAGTTATGGATCCCATACAGTCTCTGGCTGACCAGATGAAAAATCTGAGTCAGATGTTTCAGGGTTTATCTCTAGAGCAGTAAGCTCTGGCTCCTTCTCAGCAGCAGATTTCTGAGACAGTGTGAGGGGCTTTATCTGCTTGGTCTCCGGGGGCTGGGGCGAGGGATGTTGTTCTGTGTCCCCGGAACCACCTGTTAAACTGCCTGACTTTTTTTCTGGGAACAAAAAGGAGTTCAGGGTCTTCATGGAGGGGTGCAAACTTTTTTTTAGTTTGAGACCACGTTCCTCTGGGGATGAAAATCAGAAGGTAGTGGTCATTATGTCTTTATTAAGAGGGTTCCCACAAGCTTGGGCTTTCTCCCTTCCTCCCACTGTCCCTGAGAGAGTGTCTGTGAATGCATTCTTTGAGGCCCTCGGGCACATTTATGATGAGCCTGACCGAGTGCGATTGGCAGAGGACATGGTGATGAGTGTCTGTCAGGGGAAACACTCGGCTGAGTGGTTTTGTACTGAATTCTGCCGCTGGGCCGCAGAGATTTCTTGGGACGATACCGCACTCCGAGGACTCTTTCGCAGAGATTTGTCCGAGCGGCTGCAGGATGCCTTGGCGTTACATCCCCCACCTAACTCTCTCGAGTACGCCATGACCCAGGTCGTCCGGATGGACCACAGGCTGCGGGCCAGAGGGGTGATGCAGGTGGACACTCCATTGTTCCACAGTGGAAAAGAGACTGCCCCTTAGCTCATGGACGTAGGCGCCCTCTCACTGAAGGATACGGAGAGGAAACGCCGGAAGGACAAGCAGTTATGCTTTTACTGCGGTAAAACGGGACATTGGAAAAGGGAGTGTCCTGATTGCCCGTCTTCGACCCGATCGTCGGGAAACGACTAGGTCTGTGTAGTCAGCGGGGAGACTACTCAGACCCTCAGGTACCCTTTTCCTCGTTTTCTAAAGTGTTACTGCATGTGGAACTGTTGGTGGACGGTTGTTCTTTTCCCTCTACAGCCTTCGTGAACAGCGAATCATCGATTGATCTAATTGACTCCCAATTGGTCACACGCTGCAAGATAGGGACAGTTAGGCTCAAGGTTCCGATCAAGGTGGTGACCATTGGCTCCTCTCCCCTCACTAAGGAGGGAATTCTCTTTATGTCTGACTTATTTTCGCTCAGAGTGGGCGCTACTCATGTGGAAAACCTAAGTTGTTTGGTTCGGGACAATCTACCTGCAGGGTTGGTGTTGGGCATGCCCTGGTTACAACGCCATAACCCAGTTATTAACTGGAAAACAGGGGAGATTGTTCAATGGGTGTTTAATGATTTTAAGTTGTGTGATAATCTGCACTGCTGGTTAAACCTGTTAAATCTGTGTCTGTATCATCTGTCGAGCTGGAAGGTATTTCGGAATGCCTGAAGGACTTCGAAGATGTATTCTCTGAAAGCGAGGCCGAGTCGTTACCGCCACATAGACTCTTTGACTGCGCTATCGAGCTGGTCCCCGGGGCTAAATTACCTAATGCCCGTCTGTTTAATTTATCCAGCCCTGAGCGCATGGCTATGAAGGAGTACATTGCTGAAAGTCTGTGCAAGGGACACATACATCCTTCAGTTTCACCTGTGGTGGCAGGTTTCTTTTTTGGAAAAAAAAAAGATGGCGGGTTATGTCCCTGTCTCGATTTTTGGGAGCTTAATCAGATTACTGTACGGAATACGTACCCCCTTCCGTTGATTCCCGATTTGTGCAACCAACTATCAGGGGCAAAATGGTTTTCCAAATTGGATCTTCGGGGGGGCATATAATTTGATAAGGGTCCGAGAGGGGGATGAATAGAAAACTGCGTTCCTCATGTCAAAGGGACTGTTTGAAAATTTAGTCATGCCGTTTGGTCTTACCAATGCCCGCGCCATATTTCAGAATTTCATCAATGTGGTATTCTCGGATCTCATTGGTCGTTTTGTCGTTATCTACTTAGATGATATTTTGATATAATCCTCCGACAGGCATTCTCATCTGGAACATGTACGAACTGTTCTCCAAAGACTGAGAGAAAATCATCTGTATGCCAAATTGGAGAAATGTGTATTTTGTGTTCAAGAATTGTCTTTTTTGGGATTAATTGTATCCTGTGAGGGTTTTCGCATGGACCCCAAGAAGGTGCAGGCCATTGCGGATTTGGTGCAACCCCGAGATCTTAAGGGTCTTCAGCGCTTCTTGGGGTTCGCCAATTATTATCGCAAATTTATCCGGGGGTTTTCGCAGGTGGTCAAACCTCTCACGGATCTAACATGCAAAGGTGCGGATGTGAGAAATTGGTCCTTGCTCGCAAAAGAGGCCTTTGCGACTCTGAAAAAATGTTTTATGTCTGCTCCTGTGTTGGTACAGCCAGATCCGTCCAAACCATTTGTGGTGGAGGTGGATGCCTCCGAGGTGGGGGTGGGGGCAGTGTTGTCCCAAGGGCATGCCACTCTTACCAACCTCAGGCCATGTGCTTTCTTTTCCAGGAAGTTCTCTGCTGCTGAAAGAAATTATGATGTAGGCAATAGAGAGATTCAAGCGGCCAAGTTGGCGTTTGAGGAGTGGAGGCACTTTTTGGAGGGGGCCAGTCACCTGGTTAATGTGATCAATGATCACAAAAATTTGTCATACATTGAGTCTGCTAAAAGACTAACGCCCAGACAGGCCCGTTGTTTTTTTTTTTTTTTTCTCGTTTCCAGTTTACTATTACATTCTGTCCAGGGTCAAAGAATGTCAAGGCTGATGCCTTATCTCGTAGTTTTCACCCTGTGTCTGCCCCTGAGCCACCGTCCTCCGTTCTGCACCCTGGGGTGGTGGTAGCAGGGATCTCATCTGAATTGGAACGGGAAATTGAGGGGGCCCAGTCGCTGGCTCCTGCAGCCAAGCTAGGGGGCAAGTTGTTTGTCCCAGAACTACTTCGCCTTAAACTCTTGCAAGAGTTCCACGAATCCAAGCTGTGTGCTCACCCTGGTATATCAGCCACGTCACTGGCGGTGGCTAGGATTTTCTGGTTGCCTACCCTGGGTTCTGATATAAAGAAATTCATTTCTGGTTGTGGGGTCTGCGCTCGTTCTAAAAGCTCTCATAGCCGGCCGGCGGGGGAGCTGATGCCCTTGGCAGTTCCCGAAAGACCATGGACCCACCTGTCCATGGATTTTATTACCAATCTTCCCTCTTCCAGGGGTAATACAGTGGTATGGGTAGTGGTGGACAGATTTTCAAAACAGGCTCATTTTATACCCCTGTCCGCATTACCTTCTGCTGAGACCTTATACAGATTGTTTGTGCAGCATGTGGTCCGCTTGCATGGGGTACCCCTGAATGTGGTGTCTGATCATGGTGTGCAGTTTGTGGCTAAGTTTTGGCATGCTTTCTGCAAAAAATTAGGGATATCTCTGTCCTTTTCGTCTGCATACCATCCCGAGATTAATGGTCAGACGGAACTCACTAATCAGTCTCTGGAACAGATCCTCAGGTGTCTGACTTCTGCTAGACAGTATGACTGGTGTGATATACTGCTGTTGGCTGAATTTGCCTTCAATAGTTGGGTGAGTCAATCCACTGGTATGTCCCCTTTCTTGATCAACTATGGGTTCAATCCTCATTTTGGTGAGTTTTCTTGTCTGGATTCCGGGTGTCCCGGGGCTGAGGACTCTGTTTGGCGGTTAAAAGATACATGGGCAGAAGTACAGCGGCGTATATCTAGGTCTCAAGGCAGGTATAAGTTTTCGCGGATAGGAAACAAACACCTGGTCCCATGTTTCAGGTTGGAGAGAAAGTTTGGCTCTCCATGCGAAACATTAAGTTAAAGATTCCGTCAGCCAAGTTGGGCCGCAAATTCATTGGCCCGTACAAGATTGTGGAAAAAATCAATCCAGTGGCGTATAGGCTGTGCCTTCCACCCTCTTTCAAGATCCCTAACGTCTTCCATAGATCTCTACCGAAGCCTTTTGAAGCAGTCCGGGGAGAATCCGAGTCCACTGCTCCTCCGGTTTCGGTTGAGGGACATGTGGAATATGAGATTGGTCACATCGTAGATTCCAGGTTGGTACGGCAGTCAGTACAGTACCTAGTTCAGGGAAGGGGTATGGGCCGGAGGACAGGTCATGGGTGCCCGCTCAGTTGATGCATGCGGATCGTCTGGTTCGGGCATTCCATGCCAGGTACCCGGGCAAGCCTGGGGGTCCAGAGGCCCCCCATTGAGAGGGGGGTACTGTCATGATACCAGTGCTGGTGGACCGGCACTTCTGGAGTTAATGGTTTGATCTCAGTGCAGACTCTTACCTGCACACCGGGGACTTATTATGGTGGCCTCTCATTGGTTCTGGAAAAGCTTCTTATTGCCCCAGGAAGCTCCCATCCCCCATCATTTATACTTTCGCCCTTGGCATTGTGTGGAGACCCCTGACTGTGTTTGTGCTGTGTTCTGGTTGCTTGATACTCTGTGTACGACTCGGTCTGTTCTCTGGATATTGCTTGTTGGATTGTGCTTAGTACCTTCTATGTCTGTTTGGTTTTGACCCCTGCTTGGCCCCGACTATCCGTTCTGTCTCATCCCTGGTACTTTACTGCTGTGTATGACCTCCGTTTTGCCTGACTCTGAGTATTTCTGTATAGTGTCCTGCCATCTCTGAAAGCAGGATGCTAAGCCCCACCCCTTGCAGTCACATGACCATAGGTCCTTCACTGCTTGCTAACTTCAGCGTCCACAGGTCCTGTGTATCTGTACTTTCCGGCTGTACCTGACCCCGGGCCCCCCTATAGTGCGGGTGAGTCCCTGCAATTTTTGACAACGAATGAACCCTTTAATTAACACCTACACCTCCCAAATTTAACACACAAACCCTCATCTAATTACTAGTGATAGACATATAAAATACACATGAAATGAAATGGTTTACATGTAAACCATGTGTCATTTCATGTCGGGTTGGGGAATGATTTTACAAAAGCTGGCAATTGATTTTGCGGCTATTCTGCTATGTAGAACTCTATGAAATATATATATATGTGTGTCTCAATGACATGTATCTATCTATATATATATATATATGTATTCTATGTGTAAATAGCTACTCTTTCTATTCTTTATTAAACCTGTCAGTGTGATTTTACTGTATCGCGCACTAAATTGCCGGCTCTTCTAAAGGACACCGGGCTCGTATTTCTCGCAAGTCACACATCTGGTCCATGTGTAATGCGTTGTTTTTGCGCACCCATAGACTTGCATTGGCGTACTACGGGAATACTATGCTAATAATCGCAGCATGCTGCGATGGTCAGGGCCCGTAAAAAATACGCAACAAAAATACGGCTGATGGGAGCTACCCTATAGAGAATCATTGGTCCGTGTGCAATTCGCTTTTTTAATGCCTTTCACTCTTCCGTATTTCTGTCTAGGGTGACGCCGGCATTATAGTCAGCAACATTCTCTCTCCCTCCCACTCTCTATCCCCTATAGAAAAACTCTTATAGTCAGTGGACTCCTCTCTCTTGCTCTCCTGTAAAGTGTAATCTCTTACGGTCAGCGTGGGTCATCTTTCTCTCTTGCCTATAGAGTGTAAGCTGTTATGATCCATGGTGCCCACTTTCTTGCCTGTAAAGTGTAAGCTCTATAGTCAGCGGGGTTATCTCGCTTTCTCATCTGTTAATTGTATGCTGATCAGCGTCCTTCTCTCTCTCACTTCTCCCACATGTATATTCCGATCAATGATCAATTACAAGCTTTCCAGTGTAAATATTTGAGCACATTCATTCTTTGCAGATCAATTTTTTGGGTAAATTCGACAAAGTCAATGATTTTGAATTTCAAAAGATCTGCTCATTTCTAGTATTGTTGCCACATCCGTAAAAGTATGATCTATGAAAATATAAAATTATTTGACTCATAAAGTAAACGTCATAAAGCAATGCAAATTAAAAATCCATAATTGTTGTTTTTCAGTCACTGTACCACAAACCAAAAATGCAAAATGGTGAAAACATTTTATTACCCCAAAATGGTCTCAATGTCTGCTCACCATGCAAAAAAACAAGCCCTCAATTTTGGTAGTGCTGTAATCAAACTGACAAGAATAATTTTGTTACCAGTTCTTATTTGCCATAATGAATCCGGTAAAAATCCACAAAACAGTGGTTGAATTGTATGGAGATTTTTTGCGATTTGATTGAACCTGGAATTTTTATTTCTCACTTTTGAGTAAATCATATGGTAAAATAAATGATGTTATTCAAATATTCAAAATGACAACACATCCCACAAAATCAAGTCCTCATGTGGTCATTTTGATGGAAGAATATCATGGAGAAACGAGAGGAAAAAACAAACTCAGAAAAGCTGAAAATCACCCATTGAAGGAAGTATTCAAGGTAATTTAAAAGGTATATGCACAATGATTATGCGATTATTTTTTAATGCTCCAATGTGCTATGCTCCACTCATCTCACTGGCACTGCCATGCTGTACTCAGCCACCTTCTTCCTCCTGTTTTCAGTGCTCAGGTTCCTGCTTATTACTATGTTCCTTTTCCCATGTGTGCACTAGCTCTCTGATTTTTAAAGTTTATCTTAAATACCGATTTCCCACAAACTTCTTTTTTCAAGGCTACGATCCGATGATGAGCATTTGGTGAGCTTTTGACACTGCATGTGATTGCTGCATTAAAAATGAAGCATCTTACATTTCCAGCAAAGTGGATGAGATTCATAGAAACCTCATGCTTTCTGTATTTTTATTTTACTCAGCGTAGTCAAACCGGCGCTGCGTTTTTGAAAAATGCAGAATGTCAATTTCTCTTGGGTGTACGCTGTGTTTCCTGTGCAGATTTTCCCCATAGACTTGCATTAAAATGGAAAACCTGCAGGTAAAATAGACACATGCATTCTTAGTTTGGTTTGGCGGAAACTCATTGAAAATGCATGTAATCTGCACTAAGTATATCAATAAAGTATTGTCAAAACCTAATCCCAGGAAGTATAAAAAAACAAAGCAGCTTTATTTAAAACATGACACACAAAAAGGGACAAAAAATGCAGCTTCAAAAATACGATAAAAACGCATGTTAAAAATCACACTCATAAACGCAATGAAAAACCGCTGGTAACTTAATTTACATAAAAGGAGCAGAAATGGTGCAGAAATTCTGCAGCGTCAAAAACTCAGCAAAAGCTCATCATGGGAACACAACCTAAGGACTCTCCATCCAAATTTCCAGTGTGTGAGCAATGGATCATTTTGGCTATATTACTGTGTTAAGGTTTTCCATTCATCTGCCTGACACCTTTAGTGATCGTACTCGATCAGCCATGTCCTATGCACCAATGACCATTATTTTTGCCTGTTGAGTTGTTTCTTGGCATCTGTCATCTTTTTGTTGACCTGGGGATTTTACACAGTGAAGTCCAGATCTCTGTACTAAGTTAAAGGTGAAAATCTTGATGCTGCTCTTAGATTAACCCCATTCTAAGTTTGTTTCATTGCAAGGGAGTCCATATATTCTTAGGATGACTTTTTAACACATCTCAAGTAATATATCAACAAATTGCTGAGATCCCTCACCCGATAGATATCATGAGGGGATATTCATGATACAACTTGTTACACCTTCACAATAAATGAATAACCCCAAATACAAATCCAAATGAATGGAAATATTAAAATATTTTATTAAATACTCTTATTAAAAAGACAAAAGGAATTAAACCAGCAGCAATAGACATATATAATACCATAAACATTAGGCGTTACATGGTGGACATAGGGCAGATATAATTAGATAACATACAATACTCATGGAACAGAACATAAAGTGCAATATAGTGAACAGATACATCTGAATAAAAGTGCATAATATGTAAACAAGATTATATATACCAGTATAAAGTGCCCAATGCCTCTCCAACTCTCCTCTCCTTGAGAAAGCCACATCAGGCGAAACGTACGTTGGAGTTGGAGAGGCATTGGGCACTTTATACTGGTATATATAATCTTGTTTACATATTATGCACTTTTATTCAGATGTATCTGTTCACTATATTGCACTTTATGTTCTGTTGCATGAGTATTGTATGTTATCTAATTATATCTGCCCTATGTCCACCATGTAACGCCTAATGTTTATGGTATTATATATCTATTGCTGCTGGTTTAATTCCTTTTGTCTTTTTAATAAGAGTATTTAATAAAATATTTTAATATTTCCATTCATTTGGATTTGTATTTGGGGTTATTCATTTATTGTGAAGGTGTAACATCTCAAGTAATAACTGAATCGATATTTAAAAATGTCTTGACTAAAATAATGTTGAATGCACAATGCCTAAGTAGACTTTTGTGTTTCCCTTGTTATAAGCTCTAATTCTTACAAAATCTTAATATGATTTTCAAGTGATACTGCCTATTATCTGTTTCTGAGGAAGGAATTCTGATTATAGGATCTAACATTGGTGGTGTGCTGTAACAGTATACCACAGATAAAGGCTTATCACAAATAAAATACATTGTAAAGTCTTCTGTAGGACAACAAGGAAAAAGAAAACCAAATAGAAATTGTGGTGGTACTTTTATGACTCCGCTTACCAAAATGGAGCTGGCGGCTTTTTTCTTTATTGTAACAATTGTGTTGGGCTATAATTTAGTGGCACTTAGTAATATACAGTATAATGTGACAAAGTCACGGGTAACGTAACAGAGGGGAAATATGTGTCATTGCGCTTAAAGGCGTCAGTGATATGAAACCAGAGTATTATTCCTCATCACACTACGTGTTGTGAGGGTTAAGCTAAAGCTGCATAATGGGCTGGTTTATCGAGCGGGAGGGAGGAAGTCCACCACATCTCCACATCCAGAATCCTGACAAGACCTGTGTGATGTCAGGATCATGTGATCAGTCATATGATGGAGGAGTCACATGGTCTTGGGTTTAAATAACTGGGCTCTAGAGGCAGTTTTGATGCCGCAAGACTGGAGAGAGGACTCTCCAGTGGCTTGTGCCTTGTGCAGGAAAGACTGAACCCGTGTTGCCCCAGAGCGGGATGTTACCCGCAACGCATGGACTCTGTTACAGCATTTTGTTTTCTTTGCTGTTTTCCTGTGTTTACTTTCCACTTCTAGTTAGTTTATGCTGCCTTATAATAAACCAAATGAAAATTTAAAGACAGTGTTCCTGTTTTCCTACCTCCGTGTACCGTTTTGTGAGTTGATTTGCCACAAGTGGTGTTTTGAATGTGGGCAATGTTCCAGGAAATGACAGACAAAATGGAGGACTTGATTAAGCATTTGGTGAACGTGCAGCAGCAGGAACAGTTGGTACATCAAGAAAAAGTTGATTATCCAGCAGATGCAACAGCAACAGAAGCACCAACAGAACCAGTTTCGACAACAGCAGCAGCAGATCGAGTTGCTTGCTGAGGTGGTTCGTGGGAGATCAGCAGCCCACTCTACAAGTCCAAGTGATGACATGCACATCGGAAGGCGGTAAGAGAGCGAAACAGAAAAAGACTCCAGGTGATGATGTAGAGGCATTTCTGACTGTTTTTTGAGCGGGTAGCGGAGCGGGACAGGCTGCCACCAGACCAGTGGGTGGACGTGCTTGCCCCCTATCTAGCTGGCGAGCCCCAGAAGGCTTATTATGACCTGGCCTTACAGGCCTTACAAGATGCCTAGGAATATGTAAACTAAAAACTGAGATTCTGGCACGCTCAGGTGTGACTATGTCTGTCTGAGTGCAAAGGGTTCATCACTGGGCATATTGCGGTGATAAACCTCCTTGCTCCCAAATGTTCAACTTGCTGCATCTGTTGCAGAAATGGTTGCAGATGGAGTCCTCCACCCCAGCCCAGATGGTGGAACGAGTTGAAATGGACAGGTTTATCCACTCCCTTGCAAGGCTGGTACAGACATGGGTTACCCAGAGGGATCCCTGGAATATGCTTGACCTGGTCGGCCTAGTAGAAAGGTACCAGGTGGTTGAGAGGTCCCTTAGAAAGCCAGGAGGTGGTGCATCTCCATGCTGGGGTATGGAGCCCGAATCCCAAAAGAGGAGCAGCAGAGCCACCACTGGGGAAGTCCAAGGTCCCAAGGAGATGTCGAGGGGCTGCAAAAGGCTGCTGGTAAAGACCTGATCTACTGGCGGTGTCACGGGCCTGGACACATAGCGGCATATTGTCATTTGTCTTCCGAGCAGATAGATTGCAGCCTAGGCAGGCGCTGCTCGTATTATGCTTATCCCGCTTGTAGTGTGGACCGTCAGCTCGGAGATGGGCTGCAGTCATGTCCCATGTCCATAATTGGGTCATTGGTGTCAGGACTATTGGACTCAGGGAGTTTAGTGACCCTGATAAGGGCCACACTCCCCCACCAGTTGATCCCAGGGAAAAACATGGGCGTCCGTTGTATTCACAGCGATGCCAAAGACTATTCCATTGCCAGAGTGTATATAAAAACAAACTATGGTACTGAATCCCATGAGATCAGGGTAGTGAGAGACTTAATACTCAATGATAATTGGGCAGAACTTCAGCCTGTTTTGGGACTTGTGTGGGAAGGCGGGGTTGCTAAGTGACACAGACAGAAGCCAACTCAACCCTGATCAATCCCCGTCACAGCCGGAGGTAGCTGAGTTCCCCTTGCATGTCCTGGAGGGTGACGAGGACAAGATGGTGGTCAGTGAGGCCGCGGTTCCTGATCTGGGGGTGTCTGGGGAAAAGTTTGGTTCTGCTCAAATGCGAGATCTTACCCTAAAAGGTGCATTCAAAAATGTGTCTGTGATAGATGGGGTTGCTCAAGAGCCGGGAGCTGGCACCTGGTTCCCATACTTTGCCGTTAATGGCTAGTTACTGTATAGGGTGACCACACTGAGGGGAGATAGCGAAGCATCTCTTGGTTCCAGGTCCCAGTCGGTGGAAGGTTTAAGACATGACCATTCACATGTTTTGGGGGAACATCTAGGGGTAGAGAAAATGCAGGAGAGAATAATGCAGAGGTTCTATTGTCCGGGGTGTTACCGAGAGATCCTAAATTATTGCAGGTCCTGCCCCACCTGCCAGATAACCGCTCCCTCTACTCAATTCCGAAGTCCCCTAGTTCTGTTACATATGATAGAGATCCCATTTGAGAGGATTGACATGGATCTAGAGGGTCCTCTAGTTAAATCTGCATGAGGGCACCAATACATCTTAGTGGTCATTGACTATTCGACCCTGTACCCTGAAGCAGTGCCACTAAGAAACTCCTCGGCCAAGAGTATCGCCCAGAAACTTGTTCATATTTTTGCACAGACTGGTCTGCCGAAGGAGATTTTGACAGACCAGGTAATTAAAGAACTATGTTGGGTCTGGGCCCAGCTGCAAACTTCAGTCTACCATCCGCAGACAGACGGCCTAGCAGAGCGCTTCAATAAGACCTTGAAGGCGATGCGCAAGAAGGTCATTGAGAAGGACAGTCGACACTGGGATTATCTGCTTCCATTTCTGCTCTTCTCAGTCAGAGAAATTCCACAATTCTCTACTGGCTTCTCGCCGTTCGAGCTAAAGTATGGTCAACATCACCAAGGAAACCTGGGAAGCCGAGGTCACACCGTACCAGAGCGTCATACAGCATGTAACCCAGTTACAGGAGTGGATAGTGAAAGTGATGCCCTTTGTGAAAGAGCATCTTCTCCAGGCACAGGAGGCACAGGCAAGGGTGTGTAACCGTTCAGCAGTTCCAGCCCGGGAACCGCGTGCTAATGCTTATTCCCACCGTTTAGAGCAAGTTCCTAGCCAAGTGGCAAGGCCAAACTGAGCAAGGTGAATTACAAGGTACACCAGTCAAGCTGAGGGAAGCCGCACCAAATAAACCATGTGAACTTGCTCAAGCCATGGGGAGATCAGGAGTCGCTGGAAACCCTTTGCCTGGGAGCCAGTCCCAAAGCCACAGTGGACGATGTCACCACTGCAGAGTCTCTAACGCGAGCCCAGAGACAACAGTGTTGCAGCAGAACCGTGACTTGTTCTCAGAGTTGCCAGGGCATATGCAGGTGGTCAAGCATGACGTGTTGACAGAGCCACACATAAAGGTAAACCTCAGACCTTATAGAATAAAAAATGGTCCTAGTTTCATCAGTGTTCTTGATCAGAGTTTTATCAGCATTCGGTCAGTGTGCCAGTTTTTACCATCATATTTTGGATAGAGTTTCATCACTTTTTCTTGGATGAAAAAAACAGCAAAAAACTAATAGAGGTTTCTAATTATTCTCACACCAGTCTGTGAAAAAAAGACAGCACATGGACGTACAATTTTACAGACCGATAGATTTGCATTGGTCAGATTGATCCGAGACTTGGCTCAAAGTTGGACATAATTTTGTGCAGACCACGAAGACTGTGAAAATATACAGACAAGTGAAAAGCCTCATAAACTATAATGGGTATGTGTGCAAAACACAGACAGAACTCGTACAAGAAAAACTGATGTCGGGATGAGCCCTTCTTCTGCACTTCTTGCCTGGAGTACAGCAATATTGTTAGTGATGGAGAATGTTCTTGTTTACTTCACCAGCTGCTCAAATAAAAAGTGAATAAAGCCTTATTTTCATCTTTTGCAGAGCTTTTAAAGGAAGGATTAACTGTGCTTTTGCAGATAATCTCTGGAAGTTATTTACAAAAGTTTAACTAGGCCAAATTTCACATTATTACACAATATCAACATGTCAGGTAAAACAAGAGCCGTCATTCAGTTCCTTTCCCAGGGAATATAATGTTTTTGCAAACTGGAGAACCATCAGGAATTCCTGTGCCCTATAAAGTCAAGGCATCTGGCTCCTTATTCCTCTCCCAGAATTGGGGAATGGGGCAACAGTACGTTGCAGTATTAGGCAGAATAATGCTTGCAAAAATAATTTGGACTCACTAATAATTTTAATATTCAGACCAGGCTCCTCTAGATAATTTCAGACCTCACTGTACCATCATCAGGATGTAGGGTGCATCCAACTTAGTGTGGCAGTGCTGGAAGGAGACAGGAATGGAGAATAGGGCTAAGAGAATTCCTATGAAATTTACTGGATTTAATTGGAATACAGTAGTTAAAAATTCTGGACGACATCTGGGAGAAGTTCAGATATGCACCATTGGTTGTAAGGATTTGGAAGTTGTGATACAGGTTGATGCCAGAGCCAAGGAGCAATAACTTTTTGCTGTGTGAGGGCTTATGTTTTATGAGTTGATGTTTTTTTTCTATCATTCTTCTAGTATATAAGACTTTTTGATCATTTTTATGGTATGCACCACACAGGTTTAAAAACAGGGTATTTGTATATATTGGGTCATTACAGAAGTATCAGTAACCAGTGGGTATGTGTTGTGTTTTGATGTCATGTATAATATTCGGTTTAGTGACATGTTTTATATTGTATATAATATTGTATATAGGACGGTGTGAATGTAGTTGGGTTTGTACAGTATGTAGTAGTATGAATGAAGATTGGCTGGAGGTTTTACATGATTTTATATTTATTCGTTATTTTAGGGGGGTAATCATGTAATTATGGTTATTTTGTTTTTTCCTTTTTAGTTTTATTTTCTTGTTTCTTTAATTTTATTTAATTTTTAATTTTTCTTTTTTCCCATTTTGTAGGTCAAGAACTTTCCTAAATATTGTTTCCATTTCTGGTTTATTTCTTTGTGTTTTGTGTCTGATTGGAGTTTTTTTCTTATGGTATCTTCTGTTGTGTTTTATTTTGAAATGTCTCATAGTTGTGTCATGTGAAGCATTTTATAATAATAAAAAAAGACCTATAGAAGTATCAGTACTAATCATATGTATTGTACTATTTTTTACATAATAAAGTGTTTTAATAGGGAGAATTATGTATATAGTGTGTGCTTTCTTTACAATATTATTTCAAGAACATTTTTTGCATTGTATGCATCTCTCAATGGTTAGACACATCCAGGACACACAGGGCTTACATATTAGACACATATAGTACATACCATTCGCATTTCAGACATACGGCGTTCTCCATTTAGGCTTTGTTCACATATCCAGTCTAATTTGTCTGTTCTGTTTTAGAAACCCATCCAATGTATGCTGCAGAAACCACAAGATTGAATATAAACACATGGGCCATGCACACAGTGAACAAGTCTGTAGGACAGTGTTCACACCACAAGATGCATGAATCAGAGTCTGGTTGCACGAAAGCAGTATAATTTTCTCTGAAATGTTCTGATGTTCAGAGAAAACATTTGGCCCTGATTCATCAAAGCGTTTATGTCAGAAAACAGGCATAAAACACTTTAAAAATTAGCAACATTTTTGTGCTGAGCTGTGCAAAAGTTTTGCAACTTTTTGCATTTACTTGCCAGCTTCAAACTACTCTGTCAAAATCGGTGCAGCTAGGGAGGAGCCAGGTCAGGACATGGCATTGCTATACCCACCCATCAAGTTCATCTTATGCCAGAAATTTTACTCCAATAGGAGACTGGAGTAATATTCCTAGTAAGGTGCACAAAGGTACATTCATTCCAGTGATAAAATGAGCTGAATTCATTAAGTAGCGCTTGCCTCCTAATGAATTTGGGGCATCGTATTCCTTCAAGCCCCTTATTAAGACTTACATATGAAACAGGGACCAAAGGGAGAGGTGAGTCTCTGGCCAGATTCTCCCTGTCCCAGTCCACTTAATTGACATGTTTCTCCCTTGTGTGTACATAAGTGAAAATGCTGTGGGCATAATGAATTCATTGACAGTTTCCCTTTAACCCCTTTCTGACATATCACATACTATCCCGTCCATGTGCCCTGGGCCTTAATGGCCATGGACAGGATAGTATGTCATACGCGATCAGCTGCGCTAATGCAGGGAGTGTGCCTGATTGGGGCCAGGTGTCATGGACCACTCCCGGTACTTCAACCCCAGAAAGACTGCGATCAAAGATTATCGCAGCATTCTGGGAGCAGGCAGAGGGGCTGTCAGCTCTGACAACCCCTCTGCCTTTGGATCTGAGACTCCGAGGCATGACGTGGGGTCCCAACAGCTCCCATGGTAACGCGATGTTGCCATGATGACGTCCGGGTTACCAGAGCTCAGAGACTTCCTGTCATGCACAGTGCATGTCAGGATGTCTCTGAAGTCAGTGTGCACATAGTGCAGCGCTGACTGCTTATATGGCTTGCAGATCTGTATGCCATATGTGATGCAGTGAACCCTTTGACAGCTAGGGGGCGCTGTATGGGATCCCCAGGTCATGCATACAGGCGTTCCCTCTGTGGTGATGCAGAAACAGTGACTGGCAGGGTTGTGAATGGCTGATATATGTCACAGGGATGGATGCTCCTTGAGAAGCAACCCGGAGTGTTTTATTATTAGTGCACGTGAGCACTAATATAACGGTTAGTGCACCTGGGTTTGGGTTGCGGGTAGCTATGAGAGATGGGAGGGTCAGACTACCCATATGACCTCACCTTTGGGTGAGGGTGCTGGCTGTACCCCTGTTTCCTTCAGAAGCTGCATGTATATTCAGGACCTGCTGTGAGGTCATGACCAGGTGACCAACCATGTGATCCATACCTCACCTGGGGGTGGGGTTACAGCTACATAATGAAGGTGTGTTTAGCACTTGAGAGAGTGTTGGAAGTCTGGATTGTGCACAGACTTCCATGTGTCCATGTGGGACACTGCAGAGTTATCTGTGACCTGGGAGGTAGAAGGCCTCCTGTGTGTGTGGATCCAGGACAACCCTGCTTGCTGGATATCGCACAGCCTGAGGAAGCAGTGATGGCTTTCCTGAACAGAGTAAACAGTCGGACAACCGTGAGTGGCACTGACCTCGGTCAGTAAGAGACTTACTGTCCTATGGAACTGAGTGTTTAATGGACATTTCCCTGGTCTGTGTGTGAACAGGGTCTGAGGGAGCAAAGCCCTGTTTATGGACATTATTATTTTTATTTTGCCGGACCTAAAGCCTGACTACTCTGTGTTTGTGTTGCTGGGGATATGGAGCAATAAACCCTGGAGAACTTTTAAGGGAATTGATTCTTCCTGTATGTTATAGTGCTGCCAAGCGGGCATTCCCCAATGCACTTGCACTCAGTGAGCGCTACCTTACATATGGTGGAGAATGCTAAGTGCACTGCTGTAGCCTTGTTGCTAGGGGCAAAGGACGAGGACTACAAAATCGGTTGCTAAGGGCAACAGTTTCAAGAAGCACATGTTGCAGTGCTGGCGACGCTGAGCCAGGTAACAGACAGGAGTCTGTGGTATGCTGACCGGGGTCAGAGAAAAGACTGTTTGAGAAGTCACTATAGGGTGCATATGAGGTACCCAGGAACCTGTGTGGCCGACATCAGCAGGTAATGGACAGGAGGCTGTTTTGTACTGACCGGGGTCAGTGAGAAAGACTGTGTACCTGAATGGTTCAAGGTGCCAGGTCCTGGAGGGTCAGTGTTGGGAAATTCTGGCAGAAGAATCGGATCCCTGGAGCACGTGCTGAGACCTTGGACCTGGGGAGGCCGGTGTGTTGGGAGTCCCTGGGATTAGGGATGGATCTGTCATGATACCAGTGCTGGTGGACCTGCACTTCTGGGGTTAATGTTTTGATCTCAGTGCAGACTCTTACCTGCACACCTGGGACTTATTATGGTGGCCTCTCATTGGTTCTGGGAAAGCTTCTTATAGTCTCAGGAAGCTCCCATCCCTGTCAGTTATACTTTCGCCCTTGGCATAGTGTGGCGACCCCTGAGTGTATTTGTGCTGTGTTCTGGTTGCTTGATTCTCTGTGTACGACTCGGTCTGTTCTCTGGATATTGCTTGTTGGATTCTGCTTGGTACCTTCTATGTTTGGTTTTGACCCCTGCTTGGCCCCGACTATCTATTCTGTCTCATCCCTGGTACTTTTCTGCTATCTCTGTGTATGACCTCCTTTTTGCCTGACTCTGAGTATTCCTGTTGAGTGTCCCGCCATCTCTGGAAGCAGGACGCTAAGCCCCGCCCCTTGCAGTCACATGACCGTAGGTCCTTCACTGCTTGCTAAACGTCAGCGTCCCCACGTCCTGTGTGTACTTTCCGGCTGTACCTAACCCCAAGCCGCCCTACGGTGCGGGTGAGTCCACGCTCAGCGGAGGCTGCACGCCGGCGCTGACAGGACCCTGACAGGATCCCTGAATAGCACCCGGTGAGGCGTGAGTGTTGGACGGTCTCAGATGGAGATGGACGTCCTGAATAGCACCTACTGAGGCCCTGGACCTGGTTACCGGTGTGTTGGGAGACCCTGGGAGGATGGTTGGATCCCTGAATAGCACCCGTTAGCTTGCGGTGGCTCAGTAGGGTCACGAAGGTGACAAGCGGCTGGCTGTAACTCGTCAGGGTTACGAAGATTGCTGTGGATTGGTCGGTCCACAAATACAGCGCAGCAGGAGCTGCAGTGACACCAACAGCTGTTTGTGAGTGGCAGCCGGAGGCGCCGGTGATTTGCGGCTACAGCAGGAGCTGTGGTAGTGCCAGCAGGAGTTGGTGGGGTATTGTAAGAGGACATCAGAGTATTCATCTTCTTAAAGGGCCAGTATTAAGCCCAAAAGACATAAACGGTACCATGTGAACTCTGGCCTAAGAAGGCCTGTAGAGCGGACATGGGGAAATCTCGAAAGGGGGCAGTGTTGTGAATTCACTTTCTGGCCTACCTCTGGTTACTAGTGAAGGTAGTGGAGCTGTTATATTGACAGAGGGGTCGCGAGTTCTCCTTCCGGGCTCCCTCTGGTGGTTACAGGAGGTAATGGAGCTGATCTAATTATCAGAGGCCTGCCACCTGATAATGAGGAGGACGATTGGACATCTGGAGTTTTTGACTGGATTTAAGACAGCCGACTCCCTCTATCCCTGCTGGTGATTTTTTCCTGCCTCCTGAGGTCTTAGTTTCCAGCTCAGTCCCTGCATGCTCAAGCTAAGTGTTCTTTTGCTATTGTTCACATTTGATTTGGTTTTGTCTATTCAGTTTTGGGTGGTCAGCAGCCCCAGCTGGGGTTGTGCTGAATTTCCATCCTTATGTTACTGCTTGTGCCAGTTTGTTTTTGTCCCTTATTAGATTGGTCTCTTTTTGCTCTGCTTTCAGAATATGCCAGAGTGCTGATATAGTGGGCAACGTCGAGTGACTTCAGTATTTTTCTATCAGACGTGTTGGACATTTTTTGCAGGGTTTTTTGCGTGATTGCAGTCTTTCCTTTCCTGTCCTGTCTAGTTAGTGTGGTCCCCATCGTTTGCTCAGCCTATTTTCCTACCTACGTGTGTGTTTTCATTTTGTCTCACCGACAATATATGTTTGGGGGCTATCTATTCCTTTGGGGTCTGCTCTGGGGCAGTTTAGATTTCCCCTTTCTTGGTTTAGGCTTATTTAGTTCTCCGGCTGTGTCAATGCGTCTAGTATCATCGTAGGTACGCTCCACGGCTACTGCTAGTTGTATGAATAGGAACAGGGGTTTGCAATCCGCTTAGTTACCAACCTCTCTGGTTTTCTGTGGCTTAGCTTGGTCTTGCTTTCCTCCTCGGTGACCCAATTATAACAGGGCGGTGGCCCAAATCGGGGTGGTGACCCAAAAGGGGGTGGAGCCCCAAAGAGAGGCAGTAGCCCAAATCGGGCTGGTGACCCAAAAAGGGGTGGAGTCCGGGGGAATGGGGCGGACCATCCCAAAGTTAAAGGGGTGGCAAAGACAGACGGTTGGCAGGGGCAAGGATACAATGTCTGCTATATAAACTACCCACCCAGCAAGAGGCTACGTGGGTGTGCCCTGCAGAAGAACGAGGAGAAGATGTGCGGTCTGGTCGATTCTGGGAGCTCAGTGTCTCTAGTGAGGGTGGCGCCCTAGGGATTTGTAATACCCAATAGGAAGGTCGGGGTCACTTGCGTCCATGGGAGCACTAAGGACTATCCAGTGGACAGGGTGATCCTTGAGATGATCTGGGATAGTACAGGACAGGATGTCACTATAGTCCCGAATTTATCTTGTCCGGTAATCATAGGCCAGGGCTCTAAGATGTTCTCAGACATGTGGGAGAAGGGAATTTCTCTACAGCAGGAGGATGGGGGACTCACTCCTGATGGAGCTGCATACATGAAGGCAGTAGCACATCCCAACATTGATGGGTCAGACATTTGGGTGACCAGAGGGAAGGGTGAGTCTTCCCAACTTATGGACAGGATATCACCTGACGGGTACCACAGTGTGACTGATGATGTGGTAGAAAAAGAGAATGGAGCTGACACCCGAACAGAGAGCAACATGAGTGTTTTCCATACAAAGGGTGTGACACAGACACTGGGGTAACATGTTATTACCGTTAGCAACCACTAGGGCTGAGGACAATGTTGTGCAGACAGAAGCTCGGACCCAGTGTGATGACAGTGCTCCACAAGGCATACAGGATGACCAGT